>NW_026000221.1:30271715-30272888 GCF_001458135.2 Marmota marmota marmota | reverse complement strand
AAAAAAAAAAAAAAAAAAAAAAAAAAAAAAAACCTACATTGAGATTCCATATCACCCCAACCAGAATGGCTACTAGTAAGAAATCAAAAAATAACAAATGCTAAGAATGTGGGAAAGAGGAATCCTTACACACTGCTGATGGGAATGTAAATTAGTAAAGCCAAAACCAGTATGAAGGTTTCTAAAAATATAACCATCATACGATACAGTTATATCATTCCTGGGTATATAGCAGAATGAATCAATGCTAGCATACAAAAAAAGAGACACCTGCATTCCCAATGTTTATTGCAGCACTGTTTACAATAGCGAAGATATGAAATCAGTCTAGATGCCCATGAATAAATGGATTAAAAAATGCTATATATAATACAATGGAGTATTTTGCAGTCATAAAGAAGAATGAAATTATGTCATTTGCAGGTAAATGGATGGAACTGGAGATCATCACGTTAAGCGAAATAAGCCAGACTCATACAAGTATTCCACATTTCCTCAAATGTGGCACAGAGAGTGAAGGTTGGGTAAGGAGGACTACAAAAAGTAGTAGGGAGTGTGTCAGTAAAATATGTAAACAGAGAGAGTGGTTATCAATAAAGCACGGATACTTCACAATGAAACTCGTTATTCTGTACAATTAATATTTGCTAATAATTATAAAGTATAAATTCAAATAAAAACTTTACAGCAGATTATTACTGTGGTTATTAAATTTTAAAGTATATTAAAATCACCAATTTACTGAATTACGTCATTACATCAGGGTCCCTTTCGTCACGTTAAAGTGTCCACCCAAACACTGTCTGGGCAATTTTGAGAGATCACCACACACAACTGAAATGGGAACAAAGCAACCCTGTGTGGCAGGACGGAGCCTTCGGAGCCAGGGGCCTGGACTCGGAGTCGGGCACACCGGGCATTCCCGCCAGCCCAAGGGAGCTAGAAGGGGCCTTGCTCCTCCACTGGGGCCGCGGCCCCTAAGGTCCTAGCGCTGTCACCCGCGGCCCGCAAGGCGACTCCGTAGGGTCCCGACACAAACCCACGCCCCCTCCCGCGCAGCCGGGTCAGACCACCCGGGGGCCTCCAGTCTGGCCACCGGCCCGGGCGTTTCCCTGGCAACCCCTCGGCTCCGCCGGACCGGTCCCAACGGCAGCCTAGCAACGGCCCCTGCCT
>NW_026000221.1:30198398-30271690 GCF_001458135.2 Marmota marmota marmota | reverse complement strand
GCGCCCGGTCCCTCCGGGACTGAGGCTCACGCTGGCCCCAGTGCCTCAGCTTGTGCCCTGCACCCCTGCGGCCCCCCGGAGCTCGCCCGAGTCTCACGAGGAGCCTGCTGGGCAGTCTGGCGTGGCGATGGCCAAGTCTCCTCCCGGGCGGACTGCGGTGTGCGTGGCTCGGGGAACGGGGGTCGAGCTCGGCCCACGGCTGCCGGGGTAGGGCGGGCCGTGGTGCTGGGCACGCCCCCTCCCTGGCAGAAGAAACTTTTAACTGTTCCTTTGCAGGACAAATTGTTTGAACTCCCTGAAGGGAAAGGGGACGGTACCATGTTTAGCACAGGTCCTGTCATTTAGTACACTTCAGTAAATATTAGCAAGGCTAGTTGGCGAGCAACTATAATAGATATTTGACGAAAGCCTTGGACCCGAGGCAGTAGTTGAAAGTTCATTCATTTAGTCAAAAAATAATTGTTTAAGGCCCATTGCAGATACATTGAATAATATTAAATGTCTGCCTTGGAGGAGCAATCTCCACTCTGAGCGGGTGCCTAAGTTGCCCAGACTGTCCTGGAACTTGTGATCCTTCTGCCTCAGCCTCCCATCCCAAATAGGTGGGATAACATCATGAACCACCACACCGGCAAGGATATTCATTTTAAATTTCTATTCAAAATGAATTGATACCGGGTGCAGTAGCACACGCTTGTAATGCCAGCGACTCGGGAGGCTGAGATAGGAAGATTGCAAATTGAAAGCCAGCCTCGAGGCACTAAGCAACTCAGGCTCTGTCTCTAATAAAATACAAAAAGGGGTTGGGGGGCTGGGTATGTGGCTCAGTCGTTCAGTGCCCCTGGGTTCAATCACCCGTACCAAAACAAAAAAAGGTGATGTATATTGAAAATTCATATAACAATCCTCATAACTGGCCAGTTCTAACAATTTGTCCTATAAAGTAGTAAATTTTAAATCATCTTTCCTTGAAAGAAATGAATTCCAAAGCCATGATTTCCTATGCATGAATTTTCTTTTAAGGGAAAATTAAATTCAAAACTTTTGTCTCATATTTGTAAAATTTTTAGTTATAACTTTTCACAGCTGTGTGATGTCAAGCTCCTTGCCTCTTTGATTAATAAAAATTGTTAAAATATGGAACATTTCATAACAATATTTATGTTCTTCCAAGTTAACTTAAATTTGTACCCTTGATCCTAATGGAAAAACATACTATGTTCTTCCTTACACTAAATTATTAAGAACCAAAAATCCTCCACAAAATACTAGCAAACTATATTCAGCAACATATTAAATGAATTATACACCATGACCAAGTAGGACTTATTCCTGGAATGTAGGAATGTTTCAATATATAAAAATCAATTGATGTAGTATCCCACATTAATGAAAGGAAGGGGAAAACCATATTACCATTTTGATTAACGCAGAAAAAGCATTTGACAAAGTTAAAGACTCTTTCACGATAAAAACACTCAATACAGAAATTAAGTGTTCACCTGCATGTGGAAAATTAGAACTCTTGTCCACTGCTGATAGGAGTATAAAATGGTGCAGTTGCTGTGGAAAGCAGCATGGATGTTCCTCAAAATATAAAACATAGAATTAGCATTTAATCCAGCAGTCCAACTTCTAGGTATATGTACTATATTAATCCATTCTCTTTTGGTAATAAAACAATACCACAGACTGGGTATGTTATTTAAAAAAAAAAAAAAAAAAAAAAGCTTATTTTCACTCACAGTTGTGGTCCAAAGTCAAGGGACCATTCTGGTGATGACATTTGTAACAGTCAATTTGGATTAAGGAGTAACACATTGTTTTTGGTGTGTCTATGAGAGTGTTACCAGAGAAGATGAGTCTGAACAGACTAGTTAGGGAATACATGTCCCCCAATGTGGTTGGACACCATCCATTAGGCTGGGGTCTTTTGAGAATAAATACAGAGGGCAAATTGATAATTCCTCTCTGATACTTGTCTTCTGCCTTAGACATCAGATCTACATGTTTTTGTTTTTTGTTTTGTTTTGTTTTGTTATCTACAGGTTTATTGGCCTTTCCACTCTAGGACTTAACTCCATCAGCTCCCTCCCAAGGTACTCAGGATTTTGTAGAGAATTAACACCAGTAACTTCCCTGATTTGAAGGC
This sequence comes from Marmota marmota marmota, assembly GCF_001458135.2. Classification (NCBI taxonomy): domain Eukaryota; kingdom Metazoa; phylum Chordata; class Mammalia; order Rodentia; family Sciuridae; genus Marmota; species Marmota marmota. The sequence goes on along the minus strand of NW_026000221.1, from coordinate 30,269,538 downwards.
CTGCTGATGTGGGCTGAGAAATGCTACCAGCATTCAAAGAGTCTATAACCTGCAGAGGATCTGTCTAGGACTTTTGAGCCTCTATAATCACATGAGACAATTCTCTACATTTCTTATGGGATTCTGATTAATACAGCCTTGTTGCTGGCAGAGTCCCCAAGCAGGGCAGGGCATCATATGGCAAGAGTCAGGGAGCACACATGTGTATGTATCTTCTGGTCTTTCTTCACTAATATTCAATCATAGAGGATCCATCATGATGATTTTATCTAATTCGAAGCTCCTCCCAAAGGCCCCACCTCTAAACACCCATAATCAGATTAAATTTCCACCCTCTTAATACCTTACAATGGAAGTTAAAATCTAGTGTGGGTTTCTTAAAATTTTTATTGGGCATTATAATTATATTTAATAGTGAGATTCATTATTACTTATTTGGACATGCACACAATATCCTTTGGTTAATTTCATTTCCCAGTACTTCCCTTTTCCTCCCCTTCTCTACTCTACTGATCTCCCTTTCATTTTCAAGAGATTCCTCCTATTTTTCCCTCTAACTTCCACATGAGAGAAAACATACCCCTTCTAGTATGAGTTTGGGTGGGGGAGAACCACATTCAAATCATAGCATACACAAAATTTGAAAGCTAGGACTCAAACAGATATTTGCACACCAGTGCTTAGGGTAGCTTTATTCACAAAAACCAAAACGTAGAAATAACCCAAATGTCCATTGACTGGTGAGTGGATAAACAAAATGTAGGGTATGGAATACAATGGAATATTATACGCCATAAAAGGAAAGAAATTCCAACATGCTATAACTTGGATGAATGTGGGAGACCAATCTAGCATGTAACTGGGTCCGACTCCCCTGCTGAGCAGTGTGGCATCCTGTGGGGTCATGCTGCTAGATAGCCCCAGTCTTCTAGGGTTCCAGTGACTGTGTCTTGTGCAGGGGCGTGTCTCTCCGCATCCCCAGGGATCCAATCACCTCACCTGTCCTTGTAACCCTGCCCCCCTTGACCTTTATCGGACAGGATTTCCAAAGAATTTAGATTCCTCTAATAAAAGGTCACTCCAAAGCATGCTTGCGCTCTCGCGCGCTCTCTCTCTCTCTCTCTTTCTCTCTCTCTCTCTCTCTCTCTCTGTCTCACCAGCCTCTTCTGTAGTTCCTTGGTCTCCCCTTTGGAGAGCATGAGGCCGAGGGCAGAGGAGCCATCCCGAGCTTGGTTTAAAGGTAAACTGTGTGTCTGTTTTATTTCTAACGCCTTGGGAATTTCCCCTGAGTGACCTTGAGTTAGCCATCTGTGCTGGACCGCAGATGGCAAATGAACCTTAACGACATTACGCTAAGTGAAATAAATCAGATACAAAAGGACAAATATGATTCCACTTATATGCGGTATCTAAAGTAATCAGATTAATGGAGAAAGGACTACAGGTATACTTGCTCAGTAGTAGACTGCTTGCCTGGCATGTACAAGGCACTGAGTTTGATCCCCAGCACTGAAAAAAAAAAAATCATAGAAACAGAAAGTAGACCATCAATTACCAGACCCTAGAGAAAAGAAAAAGGGGATAAATATTGTTAATGCATACAGTTTTAGTATGGTGTGATGATGAAAAATTTAGTATGGTATGAGATGGAGAGCCGTGATTCTTATATAATAATATAAATGTACTTAATGTCACTAACCTGTATACTTAAAATGATATAATGAGACTTGAAATGTTATAATGAAATGATATAAGGAACAGAAATAGAAGGAAACATCTTTAACATGACAAAAGCCCATATCTGAAATATCCACAGTTAACATCATACTCAATGATGAAGGACTGAAAATTGTTCCCTTAAAATCAGGAACAAGACAAGGATACCCAGATTCACTTCTACTTAAGTCAGCATTAAAAGTTCTAGCCAGAATAATTAAGCAAGAAAAAGAAATATAAAGCACCTAAATTGCAAAAGAGGAAGTAATATATTAGAATCATTTAAAATACCAAAGATATTAGAAAAATGAACAGGTCTGACGAATTCTTGTCTTTAAAAAGTTGTAAACGCTGGGGCTGGGGCTGGGTTTGTAGCTCAATGGTAGGGCACTTGCCTAGCAACCTAGGCACTGGATTCGATTCTCAGCACCACATATAAATAAATAAGTTAAAGATCCATCAACAACTTAAAAAAATTTTAAATAAGGATTAAAAAAAAAAAAACTTAGAGCCAAGCATAGAGGCACCTGTGTGTAGTCCCAGCTACTTGTAAGGCTGAGGTAGGAAGATTAGGAGTTGGAGACCAACCTAGGCAATTTAGCAAGACCGACCTCATTCACTAACATCACTACCACCCCCAAAATAAAGGAAAAAAAATACTTACTATAAATACTACAAGTCATTACGAAAAAAAATTACAGTTCTAAATAAATGGAAAGGTATTTCATGTTCATTAGGTAACAATACTCCCCAAATGGATCTACTTAGTCAACACTATCCTTATCAAAACCCAGCTAGCAGCCAGTGCGGAGGCGCACGCCCTGTAATCCCAGCAGTGTTCAAGAGGCCGAGGCAGGAGGATCAAAAGTTCAAAGCCAGCCTCAGCGGGGAGGTGCTAAGCAACTCAGTGAGACCTTGTCTCTAAAAAAAATAATAAATAGGACTAGGATGTGGCTCAGTGATTGAGTACTCCTGAGTTCAATTTCCAGTACTAAAGAGGAAGTGACATAAGAAGTGGCTCTTCCATAAAAGCCAAAGCAATCCTCAGTGAGAAAAGTGAAGCAGGAGGCATTGCAATATCAAGCCTTAAATTGTACTACAGAGCAATAGTAGCAAAAATGGCCTGGTATTGGCACCAAAACAGATATGAAGACCAACGGTACAGAATAGAGGACACAGAGACAAACCCACATAAAAATAGTAATCTCATACTAGACAATGGTGCCCCTAAATATATATTGGAGAAAAGATAGCCTCTTCAACAAATGGTTTTGGGGGAAACCGGAAATCCATATGTACCAAAATGAAATTAGACCCCTATCTATCACCCTGCACAAAATACAACTCAAAGTGGATCAAGGACCTAGGCATTAGACAGAGACCCTGTACCTACTAGAAGAAAAAATAAGCCCAGCTCTCCATCATCTGGGCTTAGGAACCAAATTCCCCAAGAAAACCCTTAAAGCTCAAGAAGTAAAATCAAGAATTAATAAATGCGGGACCTGGGATTGTAGCTCAGTGGCTGACCTGCTTGCCTAGCATGAATGAGGCACTGGATTCAATCCTTGGCACCACATAAAAGTAAATAAATAAACAAAGGTATTGTGTTCATCTACAACTAAAAAAAAAAAATTTTAATGATTAACAAATGGGATGGTATCAAACTAAAAAGCTTTTTCACAATGAAGGAAACAATCAAGAATGTGAACAAAGAGCCCAAAGAATGGAAGACTATTTTTGCCACCTGAATCTCAGACACAGCATTAATCTCTAGGATATATAAAGAACTCAAAAAACTTAACACCAAAATAATAATGATAATAATCCAATCAATAAGTGGGCAAAGGAACTGAACAAACACTTCACAGAAGAAATATGATGGGTCAACAAATATATGAAAAACTTTTCCACATCACTAGCAATTAGAGAAATGAAAATTAAAACTGCACTGAAGCCTGGTGCAGTGGCACATGCCTTTAATCCCAGTGGCTCAGGGGGCCGAGGCAAGAGGTCACCAATTCAAAGCCAATTAAGAATCTCAGCAAGACCCTGTCTCTGAATAAAATACAAAATAGGGCTAAGGATGTGGCTCAGTGGTCGAGTGTCCCTGAGTTTAATCCCCAGTTTAAAAAACAAACAGAAAAGAAAAAAACTAAACCCCACTTCACTGAGATTTCAGCTCACTCTACTCAGAATGGCAATTATCAAGAATGAAAGTAAATTGGGCTGGGGTGGTGGCTCAGTGGTAGAGTACTCTCTTAGCACGTTTGAGGCCCTGGGTTCAATCCTCAGCACCACATAAAAATAAATAAAATAAAGGTATTGTTCCAACTACAACTAAAACCAACCAAACAAACAAAGCATATGAGTAACAGGGGCTGGGGTTGTACTCAGTGGTAGAGCACTTGCCTAGCACGTGTGAGGCACTGGGTTCAATTCTCAGTACCACATATAAACAAATAAATAAATTTTAAGAAAAGGCCCATTGACAATTAAAAAATATTTTATTTTATTTTTTTATTTATTTTTTTTAATATTTATTCTTTAGTTTTTCGGCGGACACAACATCTTTGTTTGTATGTGGTGCTAAGGATCGAACCCGGGCCGCACGCATGCCAGGCAAGCGCGCTACCGCTTGAGCCACATCCCCAGCCCTAAAAAAATATTTTAAAAGAAGAATGCAAGTAAAGTAAATGTTGACGAGGATGTGGGGGAAAAGGTACACTCATACATTGCTGGTTGGATTGCAAATTGGTTCAACCACTCTGGAAAGCAGTAGGGAGATTCCTCATAAAACTTGGAATAGAACCAACATTTGACTCAGTTGTTATCCCACTCCTCTACATATACCGAGAGGACTTAAAAATCAGCATATTATAGTGACAAGGCCACATCAATGTGTATAGCAGCTCAATTCACAATAGCTAAGCTATGAACCAACCTAGGCGCCCTTCAACAGATGAATGGATAAAGAAAATGAGGTACACACAATGGAATATTACTCAGACTTAAAGAATTAAATTAGGGAATTTGCCAGTAAATGGATGAAACTAGAGACTATCGTGCTAAGTGAAATAAGCCAAACCCAAAAAAAAGCAAAGCCCAAATGTTCTCACTGATATATGTATGCTAACACATAACAAGGGGAGGGAGAGAAGAATAGAAGTTCATTGGATTAGACAAAAGAGAATGAAGGGAAAGGAGGGGAGAAGGGAATAGGAAAAACAGTAGAAAAACAGTAGAATGAATTGGACATAACTTTCTATGCTCATATATGAATACACAACTAGTGTAACTCCACATCATGTACAACCACAAGAATGGATACATACAACTCCATGTATATATATAACTCCATATATGTATGTCAGAATACATTCTACTGTCACATATAACTAAAAAGAACAAATTTTTAAAATTTTTAAAATGAAGTGGGCCTTGGGAATCCTGTTGACCCTGAGAAAAATGAGAAGGACCAGTAAATGTCATCTAGTCTGTCCTTGACCTGAAGATAGAAAAAACCAGGACGGGTGCCAGAGAAGTTCACTTTTCACTGGCTTTTGGTGCTATTTCTTACTTTGCTCAAGATCTTTCATGGGCATACTGCTAAGTAGCTATAGGTGCTTCTTGTCTCAAAATATGCAATTAGACTAGGCAGATGTTCCTTTAATAACAGGTATTAAGTACTCAAAGAACAAAATGGCTATTCAAAGCTGGTTTTTGTTCTCTTTGTGTGTGTGTGTGTGTGTGTGTGTGTGTGTGTGTGTGGTGCTGGAGCTTGAACCCAGGGCCTTGTGTATGGAGGCAAGCCCTCTACCAACTGAGCTATATCCCCAGCCTTTTGTTCTCTTTTATAATTAGGACCTGAGCTTCCTCAGGAAGACTGGAAGAAATTAGATACAACAGTTCCCACCTCTATTCTTGTCATTGTTTTAATATTCAGAATACATCTACCAATGAGCCATTTAAAGCTTTTACATTTTTGGTGAGAGAAGGAAGAGAAAGGCAATAGGAGTCTCAGCAGATCTTTGAAATATAAAATTACCATTTTTGTTAAAAAAAATAGTTACAAAGTATAGGTCTTTGATCTTCTTGCTTGTGATTTTCCCCCAAAAGCTTTGTAATCACCACAGTGCTGCAAATGTGGTCATTGCTTGTTTATTCCTTTTATTTTGTTACCAACTTCACATATTTCTACAAAGAAATGGTCATATATAACAAAAGGAACAAAAACAAGTGCAAAGAACTGTTCTTTGAGAAAAAAGCATTAGAAGCCTCATCTGTGTCCTGAAAGATTTCTTTTCCTCCTACATGGCTAATAAAGCATTGGGAGGGAGCATTGATTGGAGAAAAGCCACAAGCTCTAAGCAACTCAAGGGGCCATCACTCCTTTACAGCTGGGTAACCCTGATCAGTCCAAATCAAGCATCAGCCTTCACTGAACACTAAACTCAGCCCACTGGCCCGCCCTGGACACTAGAGGGGCTTCTAGGAGCCCCACACATTATCTTGCGTCCATTGCTTTCTCGTTTCATAGTATAAATGCTATTTATTGGGCAACTACTCTGTGCCTGTGCTTCCACCCCAAATCCTGAAATGGGGTAAGGAAAATAAATCTGAGGCAATATACAAATCAAGAATCAGAAATTTTGCTGATCTAGAAAATGGCTTAATTAAAAAGACTATTTATTGACTTACATAACCAAAAAAAAAAAAAAAAAAGCCAAGAATCTTATGGGTTTCAGGCACAGCTAGATCTATGTGCTCATGTGAGCCACAAGAACCCTATTTTTCCCTCTGCCCTTTGTTTTGCATCCTTTCCAGGTAGGCGTTTCCATGTTGGTGTTGGGAGGATGACTAGAATTGTCAAATATGCTACATTTCATTAAGTGGGATAGCCACAGAAGTGCTCCATTTTTTCTTTTTTCCCTTCAAGAGTAACTTGCTATTGCTATAAGGTGCACAATTGGTTTACAGCCTCCAACTGTACCTCTTTCAGGATCCGTGACCTTCTCAATCACCATCCAATGACTAGACATGATGCGTTGTACTAGGACCTGGTCATTTCTGCTCAGTGCATGTCTCCCATAATGGGCCACCTCTGCTCTAGAGCTCCCCATGGAATTTGCCTAGAACGTCAGATTTGATTGTGCTCTAAACCTTTCCTGCCCAACCCCACTTCCTCCTCTTTTATCTTCCACAGGCATTGCCCTTTCTCCTAAACAAACCTTGTACTCCAAACTCCATTTCACTGTCTTCCTCCTTCAGAAGCCAAAGCCTCATCATGTCTCTGGTTCCAATCCCCATGTGAAGCGCAGTTGTCCTTACTTCACACAGATCCCTGTGAGTCCCTTAGTTCTGGTTTTTGTTTTGTTTTGTTTTGCTTTTGGTGCTAGGGATTGAACCCAGAGGTGCTTAACCACTGAGCTTCATCCTCGACCCTTTTCCCTTTTATTTTGAAACAGGGTCTCGCTAAGTTGCTTAGGGCCTCGCTGAGGCTGGCATCGAACTTGCAATCCTCCTGCCTCAGCCTCACAAACTGCTAGGTTTACAAAAGCATGTGCCACTGCACCCAGCCCCTTTCTGCTGTTTTTCAGTTTGCTCTCCTAACACCTAGCTCTGGATGTTACATTTACTCAGCTAGTTAACTGTCAGAGTACTGAAACCACTTTGCCCAGCCCAACATGCAGAAAGTCCACAGTGCAGAGTGGGGGGGAATGACTTCCCCACGTTTCCTGCTCATCTCCCACTTATCAATGACACAAGTCAGGAGTTCAGTGTCAGGCCTCTTTGCCTCCAGTCAGACATTCTGAAATATAACTTGTCTTTCAGAGTGTCTCTGCAAGATCAGGCTGAAACCACCCTTCTTAGGACTTGGCCTGAGATCACACCTTCCTGTCTCCTCTCACCAGGTCTGATCTGTTCCTTCCCACTCCATTGCCCATGTACCTTGGGAGTCCTTCCTTAAACCCTGATTTACACATGGATCCTCCTCTCTTAGGGTGTGCTTCTCAGGAACCCAACCATCAATCAACAACTGGGGCACCCGTCAGCTGGCTCTCTCCTACTGACCTGCTTCTACTGGGTTTTCTCTTTTTACCCATCAGACCTGTGAGGGGTAGCTACTTCCTACTGTCACTAACCCTGCTCCTTGAATGTTTTCTTTGATTCCTTCTCACATCTTTGTTTGTGGTCTTTTATTCAACTCTCCCTAGTCATTCCTTTGGGTATTTCCTGACAGAAACCTGAATCTTACTTGGAGGTAGTGGGTACCATGGATTGAACCCAGGGGCACTTAACCACTGAGTCATATCCCTAGCCCTTTTTTGCTTTATTTAAAAAAAAAAAAAAACAGGGTCTCACTAAGTAGCTTAGGGCCTCAGTAAATTGCCGAGACTGGTTTTGAACTCAGGATCCTTCTGCTTCAGCCTCCTGAGCTGAAGGGATTACAGGCATGGGCCACTGTGCCCAGGTAGAAATCTGAATCTTTATAAATATGACCATTACATAGCCAAGCATGGTGCACATACCTGTAACACCAGAGACTCATGATTACAGCTTCGAGGCTAGCCTGGGCAACTTAGTGAGACTCTGTCTTAAAATAAAAATAAAGAAAGGCTGAGGGTGTAATTCAGTAGTAGATCACTTCTGGGTTAAATCTCCAGTACCACTAAATAAACAAATAAGACAACTTATCTTTTAAAATATCTATCTATCCAAACTGTTTCTATAAAATTCATAGCACTCCAGAGATTTGGAATGGGATGCAAGTTTAATGTTGTAGATTGTGTCTCCATTTTCCCCACCCAAACACTTTGACTCTAGGACTATACATGTAATACACTAATTTAGAGAACATACTGAAAGTCTGATTTTTTTTTTTCCTGAATATAAAAGTAGAGATAAGGACCCATCTTTCTTCCCCCTGATCTGGCCCTCTGAAAGCCTTCCAACTGGAAACAGGCAATAAACAACTTGTAAAAGCTAACATCTGGCGCTAGGTGGCAGCTGTGACCCACCACGGTTGTTGCTCACAGACACCCATTAGGAGTCCCCACTTGCCTGGCCAGGCATGTTCACTATTCACAGTTCAGCAAAAGCCAGCTCTCCACATTCAAATCAGGGTTTTCCCCCATTCTTTCAAGGCAGAATCAGTCTATTGTTTTTCAGCACCTTGGATACCTGGGCCTTCCTGCCTTGCCAGGACCTGGAAGCTTCCTTTTTATATCTCCCTCACCTGCCCTCTATCCACTCGTTGCTAAACACCTAAACATTTATACAGACCCAAGGGTCTGGTTCTCTGGGGAGATTGCTGTAGAATATGCACCCTTCTAACCAGGAAACAAATATTGGTGTGTTTGGGCTGTCCTTCCTCCTGGCTAAATAACCCTAAGTAATCACTTTAGTTGGTCACCCCCACCCTCTTTGGACTTGCCAATGAGTAACACAAATCAAAACCATTATGTTAATAAAGACACTTTTAGTTACAAATAGCTGAAGCCCTGTGCAAACTAGCTTAAGCCAAATGAAAAGATGGGGAAATTATTTAGCAAATAACTTTAAGAGCCTTAAGTATGTGAATTTAGACATGGCTTTATCAATCATATGAGTTTCAGGCATGCCTGGATCCAGGTGCTCAAAAATATCATCAGGAATCTATTTGTCTCCATCTACATCATCATTTTCTCTCAAACACTATCTCCCAAGTGATGAAAGAAACATGTCTTTCCTCATAGTTCTGTCAAAAGCCCTAGACTTGCCTAAAGTCAAACTCAATCCTAAATTAATCACAGGGAGGAGACCTGGGAGATGACATACCCCCATTAGTCAGGCCAAGTGCCCATTATTAGAGAGGGAGGTTAGGATGAGAATGAGAGGTTTGGAGCTTAAAAAAATAAAATCAAGGCTCTGTCACCCAAAGAAGGAACACAAGACAAGCTCAATCAGCAGATGTCCATCATGACCAGCTAGTTTTTCTTTTCTTTCCACACAGTAATCTATTCATTCATTCATTCAGTACACCTCAGACCCTCTTGCCTCAAAGCACTTTCAAGCCCCTGCTCTCCCTTTCTCTCAAGATAAAAGTCCTGCTTATTCTGTCTCTGGGTCCTCCTATCACGTAGGCTCCTAACATGTTGTTCTTTTCCTTCAAAGAACTGATCAGTTCAAGATTACATAGTGATATGTGTGATTATTATCCTAGAAGTATCTTTCCACGAGATTATAATCTTCAAAGGGACAAGGTCTTTGGTGTTCCCAGAGCCTATTATAGTAGGCACACAGTAGGAACTCAGTAAATATATTTCATTCATTTATTTGATAATTATGTATTAAAAACCAAGAATAGTAAATCCACTTAGACATTGTCCCTTCCTGGCTTCTATCCTAATGAGGGACACAGAGATATAAATCAACGATCACAGTCCAACTGCAATGCTTTCTCCAAGAATGATGGACTCAAAGGATCCTGGGAAAGGATGATCTAAATGAAAGGGATCCAGGGAAGCTTCTCAGCAGATTCGGGATGTTGACCTAACTTTAGCAAAAGGATAAGGAATTATCAGCAAGATGAAGGAGAGGAAGATGGTGCCCTCTGAAGCATGTTGGTAGACAAGAAAATGTAACATAGCCTGATGTATTCAGTGGCCAGTTGATGGCCTCACTTTCTCCACATTAATTTCCCAAAACAGGAAGTAATTATATAGGAACTAGGTCTTATAGCCAGGCCAATGCTTTTTAAAAAAAATTGAAAATTAAAGGGGGAATATGAAAAAAAAAAGAATGTTTCTGGACAAAGAACTAGCTAAAAAGGATATGAAGAAGCTCTTTATCAAGGCCTAGTAAGGCAATTATCATATAATTTGACCTCAATAAATATTTGAACCCCTAGATAAAAGTAACTGGAATCAATATGTTTAGCTTAAAACAGAGAACAAAGCTAGCCAGAGATCTAGCCCATTAGGAATCCACGCAGATTCCTAAAAGCACACAAAAGAAATAAAGGGCAAAATAAATAACTTTAAAACAGGAAGATTTATATAACCCTTCTGGGTAGAATAAAAATGTGCCCAGCTTCACATATAATTTGCTGCCAGGATGTGAGATTGTTACTAAGAAAGGCATGGGAGGAGGGCATTGAGGGAAATAAGATGCCAGGCCAGGACACAGGCATAGAGAATGCAGCATTTGGAGTTTGAAAAGAAGACCTGGAACACAAGCCTCTTTTGTTTTTTCAGCCTTCTCTTAATTACCACATTTGAGACCTGGAATTTATAAAGAAAACTCCTATTCAAAAGGACAATTTACACTTCATTATAGAGAAAGTTCAATCGTAGTCCACAATTTCCCCCTAGCTGCATTTGTGGAACAGCTGGGTTAAGTGGAGAGGAGAACTATAAATGGTTTATAAATCAGTGTGTTGCGTCACAAATTGAAGCAGTTGCTGCTGCACAGGCTGGCAACAAAATCATGAATCAGAGTCTAAAGTTCTAGAACAATGTGAATCAGATCTCACAAAGGATTGACCATAGTGGTATTCACCATCTGCACCCTCACCCCCAGGCCTGCCTCAAAACAAGCCACATCCCAGGATGCAAATGAATGGAATCTGGAGACTGCTTAGATCCAAAGAAGATGGATGAACTGATAAAAAAAAAAAAAGGTCATTACCAGGCCCAAAATTACAACCTTGGATCAAAGGAACCATATCCTTCATTGAACATGCACTAAAGTGAGGATTTCCCCCACCGTCTCCTAAGGATCTCTGAACTTACATAATGGCAAAGGCTCATCTAGATCTTGACTCATATCAGTTGTTGTTCCAAGCCTATTGAATCGATTTTGTGTCACAACAATGTTATGAGGGGAAAGGCACAGAGAGATTTGGTAATTTACACACACCCTTAAATGGTAAAGTCAGAATTAGAACCAGTGTGGTTTGATTTCATAGCCCATGCCCTGGACCATCCTGATATGCTGCACCTTCCGAGAGAAGTCTCTAAGTCTTGCTGAGCCATTCCTTGTCACAACCTCCTTCCCCTGTTAACCATGCTTGATTCCATCTTCCTTGCCTCTTGAGTCAATATACAACTTGCTTTTTGAGTCAATCCACAGAGAAAGCAGAATAAAGAGAGGGACCCAGGTTTTATACCAGAAGGTCATATCACATGTTCCACTGTGGCTCCTCCTGCCATACAATGGGGCCTCCTGGGGTTGGGCAGGGCAGTATTGCCCTCACCTGATTTGAGCTACAAATCTAGTCACTCCCGAAGTGTCAAACACCTTCACATGGTTGGCTTTCATGAATCAATAAATACCTTTTTAAAAGCCAATGCGAGTAGGATTTTCTGCCTCTTGAATCATAAACATCCTAATCAAAACAATCTCAATAAACCAATAAACAAAGCCAAAAGACCTATCAGTTAGCAATGCTCTGGTGGAAGAGTAAGCAGCCTACACTATGCTGAAGAACAGAGAAAGAACCAGTAACATAGTTCTAAAATCTTTAACCTTTCTCAAGTTTAACATTTTGTACAGAGGACAGCAACAACACAATTCCTCAAAACTGCTGTTTACAGATTCACTTTCATAATTACAATTAACTCTGGTTAATGTTAAAATGACTTGAAATGCTATTATAGCAGGACAGAGGGTCAGAACCCAGAGTTTGTTAAAGTCCTGTTAAAGTCCAGCCAGGCAATAAAAAAAAATAGTCAGGGAACCTCAGTTGGGGGTGGGGGAATAGTCAATGTGGCTTTTAGCTTTATCTGTATTAATCTCTTATTAAAAAAAGGTATTTATGAATTCTTCATATAACTAAAAGTTATCTTTTAAAAGTTGGAGTTAAAGAACAAGTCATATAATTACACTGTGTTAGATGAATATTCTTATACTTTTGTATGGGATTCCTCAAATGAAATCTTATATAAAAATGCTATAGTGAATGTCGATTGTGAAAGAATTCCCCACGCAAAGACACTTCACCGGGAGAATTCCAATTTTATTGCAAAAAGCTGTGTGCTTATATAGAACTAAGGGGGAGATGGTAGGGCTTAGATAAATGGCAGGCAACCCGTTTATTGGCAAGTTCTTTCAGATATCAGCTCCGGAGCCCAGGAATTAGTTCTCATTGGGGCTAAGGTTCCCCGCCAGCGAGATTTGAAATTGGCGCCGGTGGGAGAGTTCACATGGGCGGGAACTTTTCTGCCACTGCAGAAAAGAAGAAGGTAGGAAGAAGAGGTGCTTAGGCACCATGTTGGGGTTTTTTCTCTGGGGTATGGCTGCCATTTATACTTTTCCCAACAGATTGTTGTTTTGTTTAGCAGTACTAGGGATCTCTTCCAGGGGTTAAATGGAGGTGCCTTTATTTTTATTTATTTAAAGAGAGAGAAAGAATTTTTTTAATATTTATTTTTTAGTGGACACAACATCTTTATTTTATTTTTATGTGCTGTTGAGGATCTAACCCAGCGCCCCATATATGCCAGGCGAGCCCCCTACCACTTGAGCCACATCCCCAGCCTGTAAGACTGGAAGACGCCACACTGCACTACGAATGGGAGACACCACACGACACAGATCACCGAAGAGGTTCCGCTTTATTACAAAAGGCTGTGTGTTTATATAGGTCTAAGGAGAGGTAGCAGGGCTGAGGTAGATAGCGGGTCACCCGTTTATTGGCAAGCTCTTCCATATGTCAGTTCCAGAGCCCAAGAAGTTAATTCTTATTGGGGCTAAGGTTTCCCACCCGCAGGATTTGAACGTTGGCACCAGTGGGAACGTTTCGCGCCAGTGAAAGAAAAAAAGAGGAGAAAGAGGGTCGTTAGGCGCCATGTTGGGGTTTTTCTCTGGGGTGCTGCTGCCGTTATACGTTTTCCCAACACAGCCCATGCTTTTATTTTTATGTGGTGCTGAGAATCAAACCCGGGTCGCACCTGTGCTAGGCAAGCGCTCTACCACTGAGCCACAATACCAGCCCATTTCCAGCCCTTTTTATTTTTCATTTTGAAATAGCATCTCTCTAAGTAGCCTAGGGCCTCACTAAGTTGCTGGGGCTGACCTCAAACTTGTGATCCTCCTGCCTCAGCCTACCAAATTGTCAAGATTACAGGCATGTGCCACCATGCCAAGCTCTAGTCCTTTTCATTATTTAATTTTGAAACAGGTTTTCATTAAGTTTCCCCAGTAGTCTTGAACTTGTAATCCACCTATCTCAGCCTCCAGAGTAGCTGGGATTGCAGGTGTGTATCACCATGCCTAGCCATCTGTTGTGTTTTTACTTCCTGGAAACCACCTTCTATTTGTAACTAACTGGTTCAAGGACATATCACATGGTCCTGGTCTGGCAGTGGAAGCAAATATATTAATTTACTCTCCTGGCTCTTTTTCCCTACATAATTCAGAAAAGACACAGCAGAGATAAGTTGTTATTGTTGTTTTAATTTCCTTGATTTCTACCCTCTAAGGAGAAAAGAAAGAAAGAGCAAGCAAAAGCAGATGAAACCAAAAACCTATGGACAATATCTCCAATAAAGCCAGGTGATAAGGTATCTCCAGGAAATTGTTGATTTGATTTGATGAAGCAAATATAGCAAAAATGTTAACAGGGGCTGGGGTTGTGGCTCAGAGGTAAAGTGCTTGCCTAGCATACTTGAGGCACTGAGTTTGATCCTCAGCACCACATAAATGTAAAATAAAGATATTGTGTGTGCACTCGAAACTAAAAAATAAATATTAAAAACATGTTAACTGTTGTTGAATCTAGGCAGTGAGTATTTGAGTGTCTGACTATTCCATGGGTTTGAAATTTTTCTTATAAAAAATTTACAAAATACATAAATAAGCCAGTTGTGGTGGCACACACCTATGTTCCCAGGGACTCAAGAGGCTGAGGCAGGAGGATCAAAAGTTCAAGTCCAGCTTTGGCAATTTAGTGATACCCAGTCTGAAAAAAAAGAGGTAAGTGGTTGGGAACGTAGCTAACTGGAAAAGCAACCCTGGGTTATCACAAAAATAAATACATACTGAGAAACTTATGTGACTCCATTTTTGAGAAACAATTTTCTACCTCAAGGCCTGTCCTAAGGAAGGGGGCATGATCCTTGTCCTGGGAAAAACCCACAGAGCACTTCTAGGCACATCCCCACCCTGCTGAGTTGTTGTTTGACTTTCCCTCAGTGTGAAATGATTGCTGTGTGATGTTGTGACACATAGAGTAACCCCCCAAAAACTATAAAATCTCACTGAACAAAGGACCAGAACTCACTCCCTGGGACTGCTGCGTCTGAAACGGTTGTGAGTCCAGGCTCGAGCTTGCAATAAAGACTCTTGTGTGATTGCATTGGATTCGGCTCCTGGAGGTCTATTGGGGTCCCAAGAATCTGGCATTACAATACATATATACATTAATCAATTAAAATGCCACAACTCTTGTACTCTACTTTGGCCTTTTCCCCTTTAATGCAAGAGTGATTCTCAAACAACTGAATTGGATGGAGCCTTTCTTAATCTCCAAGAAGTCCTGACTGGCCAAGTAGGGTCCTGGGTACTTGTTGAGAGCCACGGCTGGGTCAGGATGAGCATGGCATTTGCCAGAGGGAATGTTTGAAAGGTGACGCCAGTGAACCATTGAGATGATGATTTGAGTTAAGCTGTATATAATTGCTGTGATGCTGGATTGATTGTATTGTATATTTGATTGTATTGTATATCTATGGGGAGGCTCTTGCTGCCTCGGGCGCCTGCTACTATGGAGTTCTTGTGCTACTTTGGAGTTCTCCCGGGGATTCCCGGAGAGTTCCCATTGGTTGGCGAAGTGCTGGAGGAGGGATTTCTGGTGTGGGGGTTTTCTGGAAGGGCCACATGGGTGGCGTTGGCGGAAAAGCATGCGTGCAGTGCCGGTGAGAGTTGAAATAAAGTAGTTGCTGTTTGAACCTACAAGGCTTTGTGGTGGTTCGGTTATTCGTGCCCAGCCAGACTGCGGCAGGTACTCTACTACGAATTGTTAGGTCTTTGTAAGATTGCCTTTTTCTCATTATTTTTGTATTATTTCTGTCTTCTCTGTTTCCCCAAACTCTTTAAGAGCCAACTCTGCTCCCTGTGACTTGAGGTAAGCAACTTTAATTCTGCCCATGGTAAAGCCACATATTCAAGGCACACCACCTCCTCCTGAAGCAAATAGGGTAAGGAACTGGAACGCCAGATTCCAGAAGAAAAAGAGAACAGAACTTTCAGGACTGTGTTCTGATAGATGATATAGCAAACCCCAGATGGATAAGATCAGTGACTGCTAGACATAGGCATCACTTGTGAAAGTCACTGGAAGACTACTGACCCACAGATACAGGGGGCAAGAGATTACTGAACGAGGAATGCAGAACAACTGACTGAGCTGCTGCATATACAGGAGTATTGAGGAGACACAGCTTGAGAAGACCTTAAAGCTTTAGGTTGCATAATTACTGAGGGTCTTCTGCTGCACAGAGCCAATTTGTTAAGACTGGGAGAGGTGACTGTTTTTTCAAATGCTAAGTTTTTATCAAAAGATCCAGGACATACAAAAGACCAAAATAAGTGTCCAGAAGCTCTTGCTTGCTCTCTCTCTCTCTCTTTCTCTCTCTCTCTGCTACTAGGAATTAAACTCAGGGGTGTTCAACTACTGAATTACATCCCAACCCTTTTTATTTTATTTTGAGATAAGGCCTTGCCAAGTTGCCAGACTGGTCTCTAACTTGTGACCTTCCTGCCTCAAACTCCTGAGTAGCTGGGATTACAGGTGTGTACCACCATGCCTGGCCAGCTATCATCTCTGAAGAAACATAGGTACCAGACTTACTAGACAAAGACCTTTAAAAAAAAAAAACTTTCTTGAATATGCTCAAAGGTCTAAAAAGTAATACAAAGAACTAAAGGAAATTAGAAAAACAATACATAAACAAATTTGGAATATCAGAGTCAGGCATAGTAGCACACACCTATAATCCCAGCAACTCAGGAGGCTGAGGCAGGAAGGTCACAAGTACAAGGCCAGCCTTTATTATTATTATTATTATTATTATTATTATTATTATTATTATTTTATACCAGGGATTGAACTCAGGAACACTCAACCACTGAGCCACATCCCCAGCCCTATTTAGTCTTTTTATTTAGAGACAAGTTCTCACTGAGTTGCTTAGCACCTCACTTTGCTGAGGGTGGCTTTGAACTAGCGATCCTCCTGCCTCAAACTTTTGAGCTGCTGGGATTACAGGTGTGTGCCTCCACACACAGCTACAAGACTAATCTTAACAGTTTAATGAAACCCTTTCTCAAAATAAAAAATGAAAAAGGCCAGGGGTGTAGTTCAGTGGCAGAGGACCCTTGGATTCAATCTCCAGTACTGAAAAATAAATATTAGCAAATTGAAATAAATTAACAAAAAATTATAAAAAAAGAATGAACAAGGTTAGGGATAATGGTTCATTGCTAACACTTGCCTCACCTGCATGAGGCTCTGGGTTTGATCGCCAGCACAAAACAAACAAAAACCAGAAATCCTGAAGCTTAAAATTATAATAACTGATTTAAAAATTCACTAGAGGGGCTGGGGTTGTAGCTCAGTGATAAAGAAAATTGCCTAGCATGTGTGAGGCGCTGGGTTCAATCCTCAACACCACATAAAAATAAATAAAGTAAAGGTATGTGTTCATCCACAACTAAAAATTTAAAAAAAAATTCACTAGAGGGGTTCAATAGCAGACTTAAACAAGCAAAAGAAGGAATTAGCATCATGAAAACAGGACATTTGAGATGATTGTGTCTGACGAAAAAAAAGAAACAAGAATAAAGAAATGTGAACAGAAACTAAGGAACCTAGGACTCCATCAAGTAGATCTGAGAGCTCCAGAATAAGAGAAAGAAAAAAATGTGAGAGCTTTATTTGAAAAAATAATGGTGGAAAACTTCCCAGATTTGAGGAAAGGCATTAATATTATCAACTGAATATCATAAGGCCCAGGGATGATAAATCCAAATAGCCACATACTGAGATACATTATACTCAAAATATTGAAAGAAAAAGACAAAGAAAATTTCTTGAAAATAAGAGAGAAGCAACTCATTGCACATAAAGTATCTTTACTGAGACTATCAGCAGATTTCTCATCATAGGACAGAAATGCTTAAAGAAAAACCTGGAAGCTGAGAATTCTATATCCAGCAAAACTGTCCTTGAAAAACAAGGGAGAGCCAGGCATGGTGTCACATACTGTAATTCTAGCAGCTCAGGAAGCTGAGACATGAGTTCAAATCCAGCCTCAGCAATAGCAAGGCACTAAGCAACTCAATGAGACACTGTCTCTAAATAAAATACAACAACAAAAAAAAAAAAAAGAAGAAGAAGAAGAAGAAGAAAGAAAATACGGCTGCGTAGAGTGCTTGCCTAGCATGGTGTGAGGCACTGGGTTCAATCTTCAGCACCATATAAAAATACATAAAATATATGGGCCAAGGTACTGAACATAAACTTCTTAGAAGAGGATATAAAATCTATCAACAAACATGAAAAACTGTTCAACATCTCTATCAATTAGAGAAATGCAAATCAAAACTACTCTAAGATTTCATCTCACTCCAGTCAGAATGGCAGCTATCAAGAATACAAACAACATTTTGAACAACCAATAAAAAAAAAAGAAAAGAAAAGAAAAAGGAATACAAACAACAATAAATGTTGGCAAGGATGTGGGGGAAAAGATCCACTCAGACATTGCTGGTGGGACTGCAAATTGGTGCAGCCAATCTAGAAAGCTGTATGGAGATTCCTTGAAAAACCTGAAATGGAACCACCATTTGACCCAGCTATCCCACTCCTTGGTCTATACCCAAAGGACTTAAAAACAGCATACTACAGGGACACAGCCACATCAATGTTTATAGTAGCACAATTCACAATAGCTAAACTGTGGAACCAACCCAGATACCCTTCAGTACATGAATGGATAGGAAAACTTTAGTATATATACACAATGGAACATTACTCAGCATTAAAAGAGAATAAAATCATGGCATTTGCAGGTGAATGGATGAAGTTGGAGAAGATAATGCTAAGTGAAGTTAGCCAATCCCAAAAAAACAAAGGGTAAATGTTTTCTTTGATATGAGGATGCTGACTCATAATGAAGATGGAGTGGGGAGGAGCATGGGAGGAATGGAGGACGTTTAGATAGGGCAAAGGGGAGGGAGTGGAAGGGAGGGGGCAAGGGGGTAAGAATGACTGTGGAATGAATTAGACATCATTACCCTGAGTACATATATGAAGACACAAATGGTGTGAAAATACTTTGTGTACAACCAGTGACTTGAAAAATTGTGCTCTATATGTGTAATATGCAATGAATTCCATTTTGCCATCATGTATAAAAATCAGAATAAATAAATAATTTAATTTTAAAAAAAGTCCATCAACAACTAAAATAAAATAAAAAATAGGGCCGGGGATATAGCTCAGTGGTAAAGTGCCCCTGGGTTCAATCCCTGGTACCAAAACAACAACAAGGGAGAAATTAAGACAAATGAAAGTGGAGGGAGGAGGAAGGAGAGAGTCAGAGGGTAGAAAATGGGTATTAAAACATAATTGGGGCTAGTTTCTAAGGATCATGTTTGCGAATCAGGATTCCCAATCCAGAGACAATGGCCCCGATGGAATGGAGCCCGAAGGTGTCATCGAGAGTAACTGGAATGAGATTGTTGACAGCTTTGATGACATGAATCTCTCCGAGTCCCTCCTCCGTGGCATCTACGCCTATGGTTTTGAGAAGCCCTCTGCCATCCAGCAGCGAGCCATTCTTCCTTGTATCAAGGGTTATGATGTGATTGCTCAGGCCCAATCTGGGACTGGGAAAACAGCGCATTTGCCATATCAATTCTCCAGCAGATTGAATTAGATCTAAAGGCCACCCAAGCCTTGGTACTGGCACCCACTCAAGAATTGGCTCAGCAGATACAAAAGGTGGTCATGGCATTAGGAGATTACATGGGTGCCTCCTGTCATGCATGCATTGGGGGCACCAATGTGCGTGCTGAGGTGCAAAAGTTGCAGATGGAAGCTCCCCATATCATTGTGGGTACCCCTGGCCGCGTGTTTGATATGCTCAACCGGAGATACCTGTCTCCCAAATACATTAAGATGTTTGTATTGGATGAAACTGATGAAATGTTAAGCCGTGGATTCAAGGACCAGATCTACGACATATTCCAGAAGCTCAACAGCAATACCCAGGTGGTTTTGTTGTCAGCTACAATGCCTTCCGATGTGCTTGAGGTGACCAAGAAGTTCATGAGGGACCCCATTCGAATTCTTGTCAAGAAGGAAGAGTTGACCCTGGAGGGTATCCGCCAGTTCTACATCAACGCTGAACGAGAGGAGTGGAAGCTGGACACACTGTGTGACTTGTATGAAACCCTGACCATTACCCAGGCAGTGATCTTCATCAACACCCAAAGGAAGGTTGATTGGCTCACTGAGAAGATGCATGCCCGAGATTTTACTGTCTGCCATGCATGGAGACATGGACCAAAAGGAAAGAGATGTGATCATGAGGGAGTTCCCGTCTGGCTCTAGCAGAGTATTGATTACCACTGACTTACTGGCCAGAGGCATTGATGTGCAGCAAGTTTCTTTAGTCATCAACTATGACCTTCCCACCAATAGGGAAAACTACATCCACAGAATTGGTCGAGGTGGGTGTTTTGGCCGTAAGGGTGTGGCTATTAATATGGTGACAGAAGAAGACAAGAGGACTCTCCGAGACATCGAGACCTTCTACAACACCTTCATTGAAGAGATGTCCCTTAATGTTGCTGACCTCATCTGAGAGGGGCTGTCCTGCTACCTAGCTGCAGCCAGGGTTCACTCCTGGGGGCTAAGGAGCAGCTGGAAGGGGGAGGGAAGGGAGCCAAGGGATGGACATCTTGTCATTTCTTTTTCTTTTTCTTTGAATAAATGTCACTTTTTGAGGCAAAAGAAGGAACCATGAACATTTTAGACACCCTTTTCTTTGGGGTAGGCTCTTGCCCCAGGCGCCGTCTCCTCCCAGAAAACACTAATCCATGCCCCTAACCTAGTCACCTCCAAATCCCAGAGGCTCTCCCACCCCACTTGAATCCCAAATGATTCAAGGGGTTATAACGTCACAACCTCATTTGTTGGACCAGTCACAACCTCATTTGTTGGACCAAATCTGCGAGGAGAACCCCTAAGAGAGGTTGCCCAAGGGATTGTCCCCAGGTAGGAGGAGCAGGAGAGAGAAAATGATAGCCATTTTTACATTGTTTTGTATAGTATTTATTGATTCAGGAAACAAACATAAAATTCTGAATAAAATGACTTGGAAACTGCCAAAAAAAATAATAATTGGGTAGAATACTTCTAATGTTTTGAAGCCCAGTATGGCAACTCTAATGTAGAATAATTCCTCATATATTTCAGAATAACTAGAGGAGAAGAGTCTGAGAGTTTCTAACACATAGAAATGAAAGTATTCGAGGAGATGGAAATGCTAATTATTCTAATTTGATCATTACACATTGTCTATGTACACTGAATTACAATATTGTACCCTAAAATATTACAATATTATATGTACATTTTAAAATATATTTTAAAATAAAAATTAAGAGCATTTCATTAATGAACAACAACAACCAAAAAAAGCAGTGGGAGTTCATTTTCACTAGATTTTCCCTATAAGAAATGACAAAAGGAGTTTTTCAAATAGAAATGAAATAGCACTAGACGGTAGCTTGAAGTCATATAGCAATATAAAGTTCTCTAGTATTTACTAGTGAAGGTTAAATACGTGAACAAATATGAAAACCAGTGTTACTATAATTTTGGTTTGTAATTACACTTATGGGTCAGTGAACAAACCAATGTTCTAGGAGGGTAGCATACCTACAAGGGGTACAGAAGTTCTTTGAACTTCCTTTTGAATACTTTGCTCTATTCCTCCCTTCCATGTGGCTGTTTCTAAGATGTGTCCTTTATAACATGAGTACAGTGTTTTCCTGAGTTCTGAGTCATTCTAGTGAATTATCAAAATTGGGGGACAAGTCATGGGAATGCCTCAGTTTTTAGTCAGCTATGAAGAAGTACTTAAAGTCTGGGGCTGTCAGTAGTGGCTGGTATCTAAAGTGGAGGGAGTCTGTGGGACTGAGACCATCTGTGAGTCTAAAGTTCAAATCTTAGTTCTGCCATGCTAGCTTTGTGATCTTGATAAGTAGCCCAATCTCCACACATCGGTTTTCCTATATGTATAATGGGATAGTAGTATTAAATATGTTATGGAGTTGTTCTGAGTCATGTATGAGATGAAGTGCTTAGCTCAGTACTCAGCACATTAAAAATGTTCTATAAATCTTAGCTATAGGTTTAATGATATTATTATTTATCAAGAAAATTATGCCAGGCCATAGGTGCTAAATGAAAATAATAGATAAAATTCTAGATAAATATTTGTGCCTATTACTTTAATTGTACAATAGGAAATCTATTTCCTTTCTTAAAACACAGAGATGTTGCTGGATACAGTGGCAAATGCCTTCTAGCAATTTGGGATGTTGAAGCAAGAGGATTGCAAGTTTGAGGCTGGCTTTAGCAGCTTAGTAAGACCTTGTTTCCAAATAAACGAGAGTGCCCTGGGTTTAATCCCCAGTACTAAAACAAACAGAGAGGTGTCTGAAAAATGAATAAGAATTATAATTCAGAAAAAAAAATAAGAACTACAAAGCATAAGGGATTATATGGTATTGCACAATTATTTTTTTTCTTTTAAGTTTGTAGCTCCCAAAACTGTTTTGTAAGCTTCTCTAGATGAAAGGTTCTGTGGCTTTATGAAGAAAATATCTGGAGAAACTCGACAAGTAAACCATTTGGAAATATTGATTTGAGCCATTGCTTAATATTTTATCTGTGTTTTAGGGCACTCAATAGTTGAAGTCACTGACTTTGCTGCTAAGGATTCTCTAGTAATCCCTTG
This sequence comes from Marmota marmota marmota, assembly GCF_001458135.2. Taxonomy (NCBI): domain Eukaryota; kingdom Metazoa; phylum Chordata; class Mammalia; order Rodentia; family Sciuridae; genus Marmota; species Marmota marmota. Next base: position 30,246,805 of record NW_026000221.1, on the reverse strand, counting down.
GGCTGCTTTTGAAATATTTCCCAAATGTCCTTCATGGTAGAAGTAAAAGTTCAAGGGTCCTCATATTCCAGTAAGATGAAGAAACAAGAAATCAAGGAATGTAGAACAACAAACACGCCCTGAATAAGAGTTTATTTGATCATGAAGCTAATACAACTGTTCTTTCTCCTTTGTTCTTCTATCCCTTTCTGTTCTCATTCTTTAGTACCACCTGGATTTAGTGGAATTGGCGGCTAAGACCAAAATGTGTCTACTTCTGTTTGAAATAGTATCATTTTGGTGTAGTGTCTTTATTCAGTTTAGCTCTCCATGAATGACCGAAAGATTGAACATGTCAGTTCTTGCATATAGCTTAGCTTAGTATTACAAGTTTATCTTTAACCCACTTTGCATGTCATGCTGAAAGCGTACATACATTCTGGCTAACAGCTCACCTCAACTAATATTTGCTTATTACAGGGGCAATGATTTGCTTTGAAGCTACCCAGAGCAAGTGAGATCTCAATGAAATCCCCCTTGCACTCCCCTGATTAAGAAAACAAAATGATCTCATGTATAAAGAAAAAATATGTAAGAAGCAAGAATGGGAGCTGGCTAATATGTGGCACAGAGAAAAATCCAAAGCAAATACCTCCTAACACCCCAGAAATGGCTTCGTAATCATTTTTGAAACAAAAACATAAATATTCTTGAGATTTACATTACTTACCTTTTTAAATTTTCTTGGATGATGCAGAAAATCTTTATTCATTTTTTTTACTGTGGTAAAATATACATCGATTTATCTTTTTAACTATTCACCATTCACCTTCTTTTATTAGAGATTTTCTATTATATTAGGTCAAGGATAAATCGTTAAATTCATCCATTCAACATAGTTACTAGGATTCTCTTCTTTTACCGATGTATTATAATAATACAAAACAGAGGGATTCATTATGCCATATTGATCAATCTCATTCCCTAGGACCTTCCTTTTCCCTCCTCTTTCCTCCCCTTCCTCCCTCTGATCTGCTTGCTCTACTCTACTGATCTCTTTTCTATTCTTCTATTCTTCTTCTTCTTACTATTTTAATTAGGGCATTATACGAATATATATACGTATAGATACAGATAGGTAGATGATTCATTGTGGTGTATTCATACCTGGACATAGCATAATTTAGAAGATTTCATTCCCTAGTACTTACCCATGCCCTCCTGTCCTCCCTCCCTTTATCCCCTTTGTGGATTCTTTTTTAAAAATTTTTATTATTATTATTATTATTATTATTTAGTTGTAGATAGACACAATGTCTTTATTTTATTTTATGTGGTGCTGAGGATCGAACCCAGGGACTTGCACATGCTAAGTGAGTGCTCTACCACTGAGCCACAACCCCATCCCCTCTTTGTCGATTCTATTGGTCTCTCTCTTATTTTTGTGACATTCCTTTTTTATTCCTTCTCTCTCTCTCTCTCTGTGCATGTGGGCGCAAGCACATCTCTTCTACTTGATCCTGACTTTCTGAGTCTGGCTTATTTCACTTAGCATGATGCTCTCCAGTTCTATTCATTTACCAGCAACATTTTAACTATTTTTAAGTGTACAGCTCTGTGACCTTAAGCATATTCATGGGTTGTGCAACCATTACCACCATTCATCTCAAGAACTTATTCATTGTCCGAAGCTGAAACTATGAACCCGTTAAACAAATGTCCTCATTCTCCTCCACTCAGCCCTCAGTAATCTCTACTCTTGTTTTGCCTTTATAAATAATTTTCTTATTCTGGATATTTTACAAGTGGAACCATATAATTTTTGTTCTTTTGTGTCTGGCTTCTCACTTAAAATAATGTCTTTAAGTTTCATCTAGTTGTAGCATGTATCAGAATTTCTGTCTTTTTTTAAGGCTGATTTTTTTTCCACATATTTTTAATTGGTGTATTACAGTTGTACATAATGATGAGATTTGTTGTTACATATTTGTACATGCATAAATATAACAATATAATTGGCCAGTATCACTCCTCAGCACTTTCCCCTTCCCTCACCACCTTCCATCCTTAAGGCCACTTAATATTCCATTGTATATGTATACGTTTTTGTTTCTTCATTCATCTCTTTTGGCTATTGTGAATAATGTTGCTATGAACATAGATATGCAAATACCTGTTCATGACTGGGCTTTCAATTCTTTTATTTATATATATTCAGAAATGAAATTTCTAGATCATATGATCATCTTATGTTTATTTTTATACATTTGTTTTTATTAATCATTATCTTAAAATTGATTATTTCTTAAAACTGAAAATACATTAAGCAAAAAGAAAAATTACTCATCAACAATCCTACCACTTAAAGAAAAGTGCCATTAACAATGGAGTGGTTCTCCTTTCTAATCCTTCAATAAGGAAATTTTAAACTATCATCTCTAATCCTCTCAGCAATCCTCAGACGCAGGTCTCGCTGTCAACCTTATTGGCAAGTGGAAAAACAGGCTCAGTGAGTAGAGGGTGCAACTGTGACTGAGGGAGTCAGTTGGTTTGAAAGCACAGGCTGTAATGTTTTCAAACTTCTCAGAAGAGCCCATAACTCAGAAATCAGGCATAAATACAGGAAATTCTGTTGAGGAGGAGGAGGAGGGTGCTAAGGCCAAAAAGGGAGATAGCACTGGCTCAGTATCGTATATAGGATTAGTGACAAATTTTGAACCAGAATTCAGACCTCCCTGATGTGGTCTTTTTCCATCATGGAATGACTAGCCAGATCCTAGCCAGGTCCTGCAACTATTGTTTTCAAACTTTAGAGCACATCAAAATCTTGATTAAAGGAAAATTCCTGGAATATCAGAACCAGCACATCTGCAATGTTCTAGAATTTGCATTTTTAAGTAAACACTCAGGTGATCCTTTAGACAACACTAGACTCACTCCTCTAGTCTGTAAACCAAGGCATTTGATTATTGAGAGCACTATATCCTACTGAACTCCTCAAATGTCCTTGGGAACAGGGGACTCAGAATTTCCTTTCAAAGAATCCAGCACTCAAAGATACCAAACATATCTAGCCCCAGCATGATTTGACATTCTGAGATGCTATTAATTCCACCTTGCAGCCACACAGTACCTGTCCTTTCTTCCTGAAAAACCCTCTCTGTAATACACTGTGGTTACTTATTTTTTTGTTTGTTCTTTATAGTTATACATGACAGTAAGAATGTATTTCGACATATCATACATACATGAAGCATAACTTCCAATTTTTGTGGTTGTACATGATGTAGAGTTACACCAGTCATATTCATATATGAACAAAGGAAAGTTATGTCTGATTCATTCTACTGTCTTTCCTATTCCCAATATCCCTCCCTTCCCTTCATTCCCCTTTGTCTAATTCAATGAATTTCTATTCTTCCCTTTCTACCTGCTCTTATTGTGTATTAACATCCACATATCAGAGAGAACATTTGGGTTTTGTTTTGGGGGGATTGGCTTATTTCACTTAGCATGATAGTCTCCAGTTCCATCCATTTACCAGCACATTCCCTAATTTCATTCTTCTTTATGGTTGAATATTATTCCATTTTGTATATGTATTACATTTTCTTTATCCATTAATCTATTGAAGCGCACGATAGCTTAGCTATTGTGAATTGAGCTGCTATATGGCCATGTTGCTATAGTATGCTGATTTTAAGTCCTCTGAGTATTTGACAAGAAGTGGGATAACTGTGTCAAATAGTGGTTCCATTCAAAGTTTTCTGAGGAATCTCCATACTGATTTCCAAAGTGGTTGCACCAATTTGCGGTTCCTCTGTGGTTACTTATGAATGGCACTCACTGCCTCCAAGGACAGTCTAGTCTGCACCTTGCCCCACCCATCTCCTGCTGGACTGCAAATATCTCAAGAGCATGGGCCTTGTACAATCTAGTTCCTCATTCATTCAACAAAAATTTTCTGAGAATGTATGTGCCAGGTAATACACCAAGTGCTAGGGATGTAGAAGAGCCTATATTCACTTCCCATCTCTTTCTTCTGTGGCCAATGTCAGACCTTGATGCCACAGTTTATGTTCCTGAACCCTCCATTACTCCCTCCATTTCATCCTCATGCAACAGAATTTAAAACATGAATCTTATCATGCCATTCCTCTTTAAGCCTTCCACAGGCTTCCAATCACTGTTTGCCCCACAATCAGCTTGGCCTTCTTAGAGTTCCTTAGACCTCTAACTCTTTAGTGGTCCCTGTCCTAGGAAGCTAACCATCTCACCACTGACAATGAGATGGGTTATGAAGTATAAGATGAATGTTAGGGGTCAACTCCTGCAAGAAAAAGTAGGAGGAAGCAGGGTGAGCAAAGAAAGAAAACCGGTGACTCAGGCATGGCAAAGCCTCAGCCAAGCTGCTTGGGAAAGCCCAGAAGCAATGGAAATGATTGGATCCTTCTACCCTGCCTTGCTCAGGGACCTGGTGTTTGCCTCTCCAGTTAGGACATGACTGCAACCTTAGGCAAGCCACATTTCCATGTTTACCACCACTGATACTGCTCTCCCTTATTATCCTTAGGAAAGTTCACAGGTCACTTAATCTGAAGAGAGATCTGAGACCTCTGAACTCTCATAAAATGCCATCCTTCTTCTCCCCAGCAGTTACCACAGTTTGTATTATCATATTTGTGTGTGTGTGTGTGTGTGTGTGTGTGTGTATGAGAGAGAGAGAGAGAGAGAGAGAGAGAGAGAGAGAGAGAGAGAGAGAGAGAGATGATCTGCTTTTGCTAAAAAATTTGGTTTCATGCAGGCAGGGACAGTCTGTTTGACTTATGGATGTCCCAAAACTTAGCCCAGTACCTGGCACATAAATGCTTAATAAAAACTTGTTGAATTAAGGAATGAAGACAGTATCATGTTTTGCAAACACATAACTATTCCAATTGCATGGACAGTGTTTGCTGTATATTGAAGCTCTCATCCAGCTAACGGGGAGGGCATTTCCTGATCATTAAATCAGGTTTTATCTCTAATAATTATTTAGGAGGCTACTCCGACTCCACCCCCACCTGATTTACAGAGCAAAATAAAAGCAAAGTTTATGCTGGGCGCAGTGGTGCACACCTGTAATCCCAGTGGCTTGGGAGGCTGAGACAGCAGGATCAAAGCCAGCCTCAGCAACTTAGCAAGATGCTAAGCAAGTCAGTGAGACCTTGTCTCTAAGTAAAATAAAAAGTAGGGCTGGGGATGTGGCTCAGTGGTTGAGTGCCCCTGAGTTCAATTCCCAGAACCCCCTCCCCCACAAAAAAAGCAAAATGTATGGTATTACCACTATCATCACAATATCAAAATTACTATCCAGAAACTGTGTGTGTGTACTGGGAATTGAACCCAGATTCTCAAATCTTGTTAGTCAAGCACTCTACCACTGAGCTGCATCCCCATACATTCCCAACTTTTTATTTATTCATTTTAATTTTGAGATAAGATTTTGCTAAATTGCCCTGGCTGACTGGGAACTTGTGATCCACCTGCCTCAGTCTCTCATGTAGCTGGGATTACAGGTGTGGACAACTATGCCTGACTCCAGTCAATTTTAAAAGCTCAGTGGCAATGGGCAATTCAAATTTCAAAACTCAAGAGAGCTATGTAAGACTGGGCCTTGTGTGTAGGAGCTGTAGCATTGGGTTAGGAAGCACAATTCTTACTCTACATTTAACTGTGCCTCTTCAATAAGTTGTGTAACCTCTCTGAGCCTCTGTAAAGTGGAAATAACACTGCCTGCTTTTTCGGGCAAGAAATTGTTTTGCAAATTGTAAAGTATGGTTCAGGAGAGAACAAGGGAGCTTTCTTATGCAATCTCGGAAAGGCACGTGTCACAGGACATGTTAGGGACAATAACTACTTGTTTTTCACAATGATGACTAAGTAGGCCATGAGCTGTGTGTTATTTTTCCCAGTTGTGCAAATGGATTTGTGTTCACCTCTCTAAGCCCTCCTCCCAGTTCTCCTGTTCATACTGATTAGGGGCAGAGAGAACAGGAACACTGCACTGAATCACAGGTGGACAGCAAGAGACTGCATTTGCATCATATAGGGATCACAGTTAAGCATGCTTTGGAGGTGGAGGAGTGTGTTTCTGTGACTCTTCTACTGGGCACAGTGGGTGATGACGTTGAAGGGAGCAGAGTCCTCAGAAGGAGCTAAGTTCACCGTGGAAACGATTTTTACCTGGAGGCTAAATACCTGGCCATGAGACAAAGCCTGGGAAGGAGACAGTGTAAACACAAGTGTTGGGGGTGGAACTAGGTAGATTAGAAGCCCAAACAACTTTTCAGGGCCCTGGGTAGATTAAACCAGTTTGCTAACATAGGGATGCTGAGAGTATCTTTGGTTTCTGTTGTTCTCCCCAACCAACTTCCCCTTTATTGGTAATCAATCTATTTAATCAAAGTACATGGCATTCTGTTGACAAGGATGAATAAGAATGACTCACAGCATTATGGGCCAAGCTTTGATTTTCACAAAGTTACCCCCTTGAACTTTCTGTACAGGTGCATGAGGTTGATGTTGCTATACTCATTTTATACAGGTGGAGACTTGACTTAAAAAGACTAAGTAACATGCTCAAAGTCATATCAAGAGTTAAGTGGCTGTGTACAGCTATATTCAAACTCAGATTTCCTGCTACTCTGTCCCCTACATTGTTGGGTTATTAAGTGCCCCCTGCCTTCAACTTTTACAAACCTAATGTGAATGTGTGCTTGTTGGGGTGTTGGAGTTCTGAGCTGTTTTTCTGACTGAAAACACCTAGATTTACAGAATTTCCAAGATAGAGTTACTGAAATCTCCATCCTTGCAGGACATGGTGGTGAACACTACTTTGTAATTCTAGTGGAGGCTGAGGCAGGAGGATCACGAGTTCAAAGGCAGACTCAGCAAAAGCAAGGCACTAAGCAACTCAGTGAGACCCTCTCTGAATAAAACACAAAATGGCAGTTGGAGTACCCAAGTTCAATCTCCAGTGAGCTTGGTCCTTGTCCCTGATGCCAATTCATGCCAATTCAATAATGAGGACATGGTTTTGAGAAAAGAAAAAAGGTTTATTGCTTTGTTAGCAAAGGAGAAGCTTGGGGACTCCAGTCCCAGAGGTGGTGATTCTGCCCATAAAGGGAAAAAGAGAGTTTTAAAAGAAGCTAGTCAAAGACTACAGCCCAAGTGTGTCCTAATGGGGTGCTGAAATTCACTTGTTAATTTAGGAGATAGTCACTTTTTAGATCTTCTGGGCCATCTCCTTCCTTTGGTGGCTGTGTACTCAAAGACAGATAATTTGGCCTAGGATGGGAAAAGGTAATCTTGTTCCCTGGCTCCCAGGTTAGGCAGTGGGCAAGGAGGACAGGGAGAAGAGGAAAAGAAAAAAAAAATGTTCATTTTAAAATAAGCCTCAGAGGCAGAGCAACAAGGGCTATATTCAAAGCATGAGGTGGACCACTGTTACAACAGAAGGGACCAAAGAAGCCATTTATTCTAATTTGTTTTACAGATGTGGATCTGAGGCCAGGAAAAGGAAGTGACTGCTCCCCATCCTCTCTGCAGATTTTGGTGTCTCAATTATAACCAACGTATTTCATTTCCACTCTTTGCATATCCTATACTACCACCTAGTCTTGTCTTACACTTGCTTTAGGTGAGCCAGGGAGCCTTTCGCGTGAGAGATACCTTTTTCCAAAAATAATAGCCACCCTGTGCTGAGCATTCATTCTTCAACAACTGAGTGCCTACTATGAGCCAGAAACAATTAGAGATGCTGTCAGTACGATGGACAAGAAAAACACTGCTCCTGTCCTTCTGGAACTTTCATGGTTAATTTGGGGTAAGGATGGGGCTAAAGACCATAAACCAGTGAAAAGTATCTAGATAATTTTAGATGCTAGCAAGAAACCAAATTGGGAGTAATGGAGGTGGGGGAGGGCTTCAGACAGAGTGGTCAGGAAAAGCCTTGCCACCTGGTCTAAGAGTTCTGTAATCCTCACAACCCTTAGGTGTTTTGCTGACAAGGGAACTGACACTGAGAAGGGGTCGGGGAGGTATGATCAAGTTCCTGGCGCCTAAACCCCTCTTCCTACCAGCCGCTGTTCAGAGGCCAGTGGCACCGTAAGGCCTTGGATGATGAAACTCGGGGTGAAGACTGCACCATCTCGCAGCCGGTGACCTGGCAGGTGTTGGAAGATGAGGGTGGAGGGTGCCGGGATACATCTCCAGAGGGAAGCTGCGAATAGCTCTAAATTCTCAAAAGCGGCAAAAAAGAAAAAGAGTCTGGGGTCAGTACCCGCCCTGCCCCTGCTGGGTCCCCTCTGGGTTCTTTATCCCCTCTGCCGAGACAAAGAGCCCGCCCAGCCCGGGGTAGAGCCAGACCGTCACTCCCGCCTACTGCCCGGCCCCCGTCCGGGCCGGCGCGAAGCACCAAGGGACTTGTAGTTCTTCTAGCTCTTCACAGCTGCTTCAAAATGGTCAAAAGAACTACAAGACCCAGGAGCCAACGCGCAGGCCCAAGGCGGAGTCGTCGGTGGTGGGTGTGCGAGCGCAGGAGGCCGGGCTGTGCGGGCGCCAGGCGTGGGGATGCGGTTGCGGGAGCCGGGGCCCGGGAGCACTCCAGGCGCGCGCGTTAGCCCGGCGCGGTGAGGGGCGGCGAGGCGGCGACAGGAACGTTACATGCACGCATTGGGCACAGCCTGTGCCAAACCCTGTTGTGCAGCGATTTCGCTCTGCAGGCGTGGTGGAGGGTCCCAGTCACTGGGCGATGGGTCCTTAGCCCCGGTGCTAGGCTGGCACTGCTCGCAGAAAGAGCCCTGAGCTAGGCTTGTGAGGGGGACGGTGTCCGCCTTGGGCCGTGAGCGACGTGTTTGTTCTTTTTTGTTCCAAGGATTCCTTCAGTAAGCGAGCTATGCAGCGGGCGGCAGCGCTCGTCCGACGGGGCTGCAGCCCCCGGACCCCGGGCCCTTGGGGCCGTAGTCAGAGCAGCGCGGCCGCTGAGGCCTCCGCGGTGCTCAAGGTGCGGCCAGAGCGCAGCCCGCGCGAACGCATCCTCACACTGGAGTCCATGAACCCGCAGGTGAAGGCGGTGGAGTACGCGGTGCGGGGACCCATCGTGCTCAAGGCTGGCGAGATCGAGCTGGAGCTGCAGCGGGTGAGCTCGGGCGCCAGGGCTTGGGGGAACCCTGGCAGATTAGGGGGCGTTGATGGAGGCATGGGCTGCAGCAGCCCTGCTGAGGTTCTCCCGCCGGACTTCCTCCCACCCGCTTGTCCAACTCCTTCGATTTGCCAAGCTTAGCTACAACAAGAGAATGCCCTCCTTCCATCCCCTCACCCACTAATGCCTGGTACCTGGCACAAAATAAGGCCTTCAAATACGGTTCACTTGTTGAATTGTGTTCAATTATTGAGCGGCCCATATTGCCAGGCACTGCGTGTTCCATATGTGTCCCGCCCGTGTGGAATCAAGATCCAACAAGCGAATAAAGAAATGGGAGTTTCAGATAGTGAATAAGCGCTTCGAAGAAAGTAAAATGGGGTTACTGGATGGGTGATAAATGAGAGGGAGACTGGAAGGAGAGTTTGTTCTTGGAAGATTTTTTTCTCTCTTTGAGGCCTGTTGGACCTTTGCCAATCATAATTCCCTAACAAGAGTGGAGGTGTGGAGGAGTGTCAGCAGAATTCCTTCTTGTTGGTCAGAACCTTGACTTCTCTGAGAACAGTCACCAACTGTGGGGAGTCTTGAGAGTTGGACCTTAATAAGGTGGCCCTGGGATTTTCTTCATCCTGATGGCTGAGTGGGATCTTGGCTTGAATTCATAGCTGCTGTGTTCATTGACCACACAGCCAGGAGTGATTTCACCTCCCCACAGCCAGGGCAGCTGGGGTAGATGTGTGAGATGCCCTTGTAGTCCTAACCTGGGTGGAAATCAGTAGGCAGAGTCAAGAGGGGTTATCTAAAAAAGGAAACATTCCTCAGGTTCCTATGAAATAGTCATCCAGCTGCTTGCTCAAGATAGCTCTGACCCAGAATGTACTTGGAATAGAGTTCTTTGATTTCGCTTTCATAGATGCCACATCTCTGTGTCTCCAGGGCAAAATGGTCAGATAGTTTCCTTGAATACATGAGAGGAGGTCTGGCAGGAGGGGGTGGGCAATGACTCTTGCTCCTATTCCCATGGGGACTTTGGAAGTTTGATGAACTCATGGCCTGCTGAGCCCTCACTGGGACACCCAATTCTGCTGACTCAAAACAGTGAGCTGGACAAGTCAGAGTCCAGTGTCTCCTGCCCACTCCTTGCAGGGCTAAGTTTAAAGTAGTTTGGTCTGGAGAAGGCCAGCTCCATTTCTGTGCCTCCCTAGTCCAGTGCAGATACCTGGCCAGCTGCATCTGGCCTTCCTTGAGGCAACAGTCACCTTGCTAAAACAAAGCTAGAGTTAAAGTGTTCCCGATTTATCACATTACAGCTGATCTCTTTGGTTCCAGAGCTGGGAGGGGTTCCAGGAATTATACCTTTTGCTAAACAGCAACTTCTGTGTTGGCTCCCATTGAATATGAGGCTGACAAGGATAGAGGAGGGCACTGTCTTTGCTCTCAGGGAGCTGACTACCATATTGTTCCCTCAGTCTACCCTCCCCCTATTCATTAAAGATTGGTGGGGTTTTTTTCAGCCAACAGAGAAAATGTGAGAGCATTCCAAGTGGGAGCAGTGCTTTGAGAGAAGGCAGAAGGTTGGGAAGTTGGGCCTTTGGGGAAGGGGGCTGGTGCTCTTAGTTGAGCTCTGTCTGGCAGAGGGAAAAGGTAGACTGGAGTCTGTGTGCTTAGATTCTCTGGTGCCTTTTGGTGGGTCATAGGGAGCCAGGAAAGGCTTGTAGCAGGGATGTAGCTCAATGATTATAGGTGGGCAAATTTCTTGGTTATTGGTCCAGAGGTCTTCTCTGATTTCTGAGACAGGTACTCCTACCTCTGAGTTAGTTAAGAGTGTCTTTATTTTCATCTACATACTCTGGTACTTTCATTCAAGCTTGTTCCTTTTTGTTCTCTTCTTGCTTCACTAAGTTTCAGTTGCTTAGGTGTTGAAGGTATAGCCCCAGCCTAGTCATTATATCCTCACTTAAACCTTTTGTTGCCCAATAAAGTGATACATGCCTATAATCCCAGTGATTTGGGAGGCTGAAGCAGGAGGATGGCAAGTCTGAGACTAGCCTCAGCAACTTAGAGAGATCCTATCTCAAACAATAAAAAGGACTGGGAATGTAGCTTAGTAGTAAAGTGCCCCTGGGTTTAATCCCTGGGACTGAAAGAAAGGAAGGAAGAAAGGAAGGAAGGAAGAAAGAAAGAAAGAAACTTTTGTTCTTGGGAAATAGTCCCTCTTCACTGTGCCAGTTTAAACATTGCCCCTTCTGAGAGAGCCATGTTTCTGTCAGTCATTTGTTGAATTTATTTTTTGGCTTCCCTTGACTTCGCACAGTTTTTGTTTTTCTACTTCTGTTTTGAACTATAATGGTCAAAGTTGGACTAGTATTATGTGGGGTTTTATTTGGTAAGAGATGGGATGGGCCAGGACTTATAGGACTTGGGGTGAATCCTATATCCTCTTTGGACCTCAGTTTCCCTAGTTTATAAAAGGAGAGAAGTAACCTGGCCAGCTTAGGGTTTCCTGCCCTGTTTTGTACTTCTGAACATGTTCTGGGAGATCTGTGATGACCCCTGCTTGGTAGCAGGGCTTTTATGCTATGGAATAATTTCACCAGGTGCTCTGCAAACAGTACAGGCTATTTGGCTAGACACGTGGCTTTGGTGTTTGACTTTGGGGTGGCTGGCAGGACTTTTTGCTTCTCTGACAGGAGAGCTTGAAGGAAGAGGGGAGGTGGCTGAGGGTGTGAAAGGGGCCATTCTCCTCTAGCCCAGGCTGTTTACTCTACTCTCAGGGAGGCCCTGTTTTTTTTTCCTGCCAGCAACTCAGGGCAGCAAACCCGTCTTAACTTTTCAGATCCTGGTCTTCACTGGGATCAGCACTTAAAAATAAGCTGCAATTAGTAGGAGTTTTGAAAAGATGTTACAGTTCCTCAACCTACTCTTTTTTCCTTTGCTTTATCGGGCGGGGGTTGTGGGTTGGCACAAGTGGAGACAGAAGAATGGTGTTACTTTTTCTAACAGTAAAAGTACACACAAACTGGGCACAGCAGTGTGCTTCTATATATAGTTTAGCTACTTGGGAGGCTGAGGCAGGAGAATCACTTGGGCCCTGGTGTTTGAGGCCAGCCTGGGCAATATAGTGAGACTCATCTCAAAAAACAAAAAAGCTGAGTGTGGTGGCTACATCTGTAATTCCAATGACTCAGGAGGCTGAGGCAGCAGAATCACAAGTTTGAGGCCAACTTGGGCAGTTTTGCAAGACCTGTCTCAAAATGAAAAATAATGATGTAGTTCAGTTGTAGAGCGCCCCTGGGTTCAATCCCCAGTACTGCAAAAAAAAAAAAAAAAAAAAAAAAGAAAGAGAGAGAGTACACATAGTTAGGGCAAAACATTCAGAAATAGAGAAAACTGATTGCTATTGTTAACATCAGTCTGTGTTGCATCTAAACACAGATAAAAGCAGGGAGTTGTAGCACATGGCTGTAGTTAGCTAAGAACTAAGATTGGTAACCCCGGATGTGCTAAGCACGGGTGGTGAAATCTTGCTAGTCATTGTCCTACTTTAAAATAAGGAAAATTAATAATAAAGGACTTGTAGGCTTCCAACAAGATGAACCCTCCAGTTGTCACCCTGCCCAGGTTACCAAGGACCTATATCTCAGGCTCTGCCTTTAGGTGCTGTAGGCCTTAGGCAAGTCATTTAGAGCATATTGGCCTCAGTTTACTCTTCTACAAAATGAGGCCAATTGATTTCATCCAAAAACTAGTTTGTAGAGTTAGTGATAATGCCATTTAGAACTACTAAGAGTCTCTGTTTTCGACGTAGAGTGGCCTAAGCCTATAGTCCCAAGCTACTGGGGAGGCTGAGATGGAGACTCCATATCCAAAAGAAAAAGAAAAAGGACTGTTCTCAAACCAATGAGAGTTTCTTGGGAATAGAAAGTACGGAGGCTCAAATAAGTATGGTAGTGCATACCTATAATCTCAGCAATTTAGGAGACAGAGGCAGGAGGATCTCAGGTTTGAGGCCAGCCTGTACAATTCAGCAAGACCTTGTCTCAACATAAAATATAAAAAGGACTGGGGATGTAGCTCAGTGGTTAGTGCTAAAGCCCCTGGATTCAATCCTTAGTACCCTTCCCCCGACACACAAAAAAAGTGCTCATTGTCCTGCTTCGCTCTCCTACCTCCTAAATCCCTCTGGATCTGGGAACATACTCTGTAGGGCTTACTTTTTCTAGACTTGCTGTCATGAATGATCCTGTTTGAAATAAGGTTTCATCCCTGCTTCTGCCTTATAAATCTTGGTTGTCCCACAGACCCACAGAGTTCAGGGACCTACATCCAGCTTTCCCTGCTTTAGTTGTTAGGAAACTTGGCCCTAGGAGCTCTCACCTAATCTCTCAGTCACAGGCATGAACAGCTGCTCTTCCATCTTCACTTGTTTTTTCATGTAGGGGTTAAACTTTGTGCTGAGCTACGGCTTTCTCTGTGAAATGCACCTGTGGGTTATAATTGGAGATTGTCTCTGGAGCTCTCTGCAGGACTGCCCCAGTCCCATGTGCTTGTTGTTCATTTGGGGTCAGGAGGCATGGGGTCTTTTAATACAGGTTTCTGGGGCCTGGCACGGCCTCTCTCCTACCTACTGTATTCCTTCCTTTTACCCACTTCTTATTCTTCACTTCCTGTCACTCCAGCCTGGGTGATTCATAAGTATTTGTTTGCCCCTTCTCCCTTGCTGTGTTAGGAATGTTTGTTGAACAAAAGGGAGGTTCTTTGGAGAGTAACTGTCCATATTTTCATTATACATTCATTTGTTGATAGATACTTAGGTTGGTATCATATTTTGACTACTGAGAATAATGCTGCAGTCAAAATAAAAGTGCACATCTCTTCAAGATACTGAATTCATTTCTTTTTGCTAGGTACCCCAAAGTGGGATTGCAATGTCATGTGGTAGTTCTATTTTTTTTTACTTATTGAGGACCCTCCATATAGTTTTCTGTGATGGAAAACCAGTTTATATTTCCTACCACCAGTGTATGAGGCTCATCTTTTCTCCACACCCTTGCCATTACTTATCTTTTCTCTTTTTAATAATAGCCATTGTAACAGGCATGAGTTTATCAACAGGCATGAGTTGATCTCTCATTGTGGTTTTGATTTGCATTTATTTATTTATTTATTTTAAAGAGAGAGTGGAGAGAGAGAAAGAGAATTTTTTTTTTTAATATTTATTTTTTTTAGCTTTTTCGGTGGACACAAAATCTTTGTTTGTATGTGGTGCTGAGGATCGAACCCGGGCCGCACGCATGCCAGACGAGCGCGCTACCGCTTGAGCCACATCCTCAGCCCTTGATTTGCATTTAATTAGTTATGTTGAATACCTTTTTCATATGCTTGTTAGCAATTTTTATGTCTTTGGAAAAATATTCTGATCATTTGTCCATTTTTAAATCAGCTTTATTTATTTATTTGCTATTGAGTTGGAGTTTCTTATGTATTTTAGATATTAACACCTTCTCAGATATGGTTTGCAAATAATAGTGTTCTGTAGATTGCCTTTTCATTTTGTTGATTATTTGCTTTGCTGGGCTTTGTGCCTCATAGAATCAGTAGTACTTTCAGTGGTACTAGGCTGATTGGCTGCAAAGGACAATGATAAATCTTGTTTTCTTCTCCCCACTGGAATATGCCATTCCCTCAGAGCATGGGGGACCTAATTCCTGATCCTTACCTGAGCCAAAGTGGTGAGGAAGGAGCCCTACCTAGGTAGGACCTTCTCTCAGTGCCACATAGAGAGGCAGTTCTGGGTGGGATGCAGGGTGGATTAGACAAGTAGATTAGACAGGAAGGCTCTAGAATTCTTCAGGCAGAAATGAGAGTTCTACATGCTTTAGTCCCTCTGACCTGGCCCCGGGCACTAGGCTGCAGTGATGTCACCATTGGGTGTATTTACCAGGCCTATGTGAGTCACTGTAGACAGGAGTCTGCTCATTGCTCCCTGATACTTCCCAAATCGTATAGGCCTTGTGTGCCCAGACGCAGGAGTTGGCCCAGAACAGTCCTGTCTATGGTTGTTCTTGACTGGGTAGGCTGGTCCCCTTGTCCATTCAAGGAAGCCAGTTTCCTGTCTCCCAGCTCATCCATCATGGTAAAGCATCCAGGGTCTGTGGACACTAAGACTCAAGAAAAGAGATGCTCAATGTTCCCAGGCTTCATGTCGCCAGGCCCTGAATTGGCTGAGCAGTGCCAGTGGGAGGGCACAGGAAAGGAACATCTAGGGCTCTGTTCCAGGCGTTATTCTCTCCCTGTATTGGGCTGGCCTGGGGCCCAGGTCTTGCAGCTGTGTGTTGGTTCCTGGCCCTCACAACTATGACGGATTTATTCTTTAACTAAGAATGGGCTGTGCCCACACCATAGAAATCACCTGTGTTCAGCCTGGGGGCTGTGGTGATTCAGTCAGACTGACTGAGGCCCCAGTGCCAGGGGGTGGGTTGGTTCTGCTCTTTTGCACAGAGTGACTTGAGTAGCTACTTGGCTCCTGGGGCCACATGTCCAGAGCCTGAGACGCTCCACCAGACTGCTTTCACTGCAGTCTCCCGCTGGTGCAGTGGGTGGTGCTGCCACCCGCCTTGGCTCCCCAGACACATTGGCTGCTTCTTAGTGTCCTAGGAATCTTTCTCCATTTTGGCCAGCCTTTAAGAACTTGGTGGGAGGGGCACAAGAGACTTAGAAGTTCCCCTTTCCCCCCATATACCTAGCTTTTAGAGATGTGGCCTTATTTATGAAGCTCCAAGACCATATCTGAGGTGCCTTCCTTAGCCTGCCATGCCCTCTTGTTTTGAGGTGGCAAGTTAAGCCAGGAAAACTTGTTTGGCAGCTGCTTTGATCTTAAACCCAGTGTTTTTTACTTAAGGTGTATATTACTGATTTTATTTTTATTTATTTATTTTGGTACTGGAAATTAACCACAGATGCTTTACCACTGAGCTTACCCCAGCCTTTTTTCTTTTGAGACAGGGTCTTGCTAAGTTTCCAAGGCCAGCCTGGAACTTGGAATCCTCCTGCCTTAGTCTCCTGAGTAGCTGGGATTACAGGCTACCGTGCCTGGCTATATTACTGATTCTAAAAAAGCAGTTTTCTGAAGTTGCTTATATTTAAGCATTGTGTGAAATGGAGAAAAAAAGTGTAAAATCATGGAATTGTATCTTTAAAGTTTGTATTTGGGGTACCTTATGGACAATTAGAAATGGGAAAGGGGCCAGACCTTCCCACCAAGATTACTCTTTGATATTGCTACCTTCTTGCTTGGTCCTTCCTCCTCTTCCCTGACCCTCATGATCTTGTTCCTGAGCCAGCTTTATAAGATGATAATATGTATACTCTGCCAAGTGCTTTCCTACTGTTTATCTCAGATTATCCTTTCAGCTGCCCTGAGAGGTCCTTGAGCCTGTAGTTGATTCCATTTCTCCCAGTAGCTAATTCCAGATTTAGCAAGGAGCTGTATAGAATTCCCACGTTTCCACAGTCTACGTCAGACCACTTTTTCACCTTTGCAGCAACTGAGGTATTTTTCAGTCCCCTCCCCAGTGACATCCAAGTGTCTCTGAGTTCTTCTCTTTGTGATCTCTTTTCTGTGCTAAGCCTCAATTTTGCTCTTCAATCAATCTTTCATTCCTACTGCTTTTTTTAAAAAATGAAAATTAGCCCATATTCTACATTCTGCCAAGCCAGCATTGCAAGAGAATAACCCTAAGAGTTCCTTGCTGATGAGTGTCTTCTGGGGGTGACGGTGTCCTTAGTGTCCCTGATTAGTAAGCTGTTAAAAAGGAGTTGCACTTGGGCACAGGTGCAGGTCCTTTCTCTCTCTCTGACATTTGGCATGTCCTGCTGTTAACTCCTACCTCCCTACTACCACATTTTCCCCAGAGCCACCTTTTAGACATTCCTGTGAGGTGAATCAGGCTGTGGACCTGCAGCATCTCAGGATGCCCCAGCCACCCGGGAAAGGTCTTCCTGCCTTTCCAGAAAGTGGGAAGCAGTGGAGCATAGTGGTTAAAAATGATCTTGTAATCGTACTTGATTGGGAGGCTAAGATAGAAGAATCACAAATTTGAGGACAGCTTATGCAACTTGGTGAGACCGTGTCTCAAAATAAAAAATATTAAAAAGGGCTAGGGATGAAGCTTAGTGGTAGAATGCTTGAATACCATGCATGACACCCTGGGTTCAATCCCCAGTAATATACACACTCAAACAATGATCTTGGGTTCAAGTCCTCATACTTATATTTAATATGTCAATTGTGTAACATTGGGCAAGTTCCTTAGCCTTTTGGAGCCTCAATTTCCTTATCCGTAAAATGAGATTAATGTTAGTTCTTCCTTATATGGTTGTTGTGTAGATTAAATGAAACCAGGAGTGTCAAGGACTTGGTACCATGCCTGACACTTGGTAAGACTGAAAATAGGACTGCGTATTAATATCCTGTGGGAACACTGGTTGTCCTCAGGAATCCAGCCTCTGAGAATCTTTAACCACCTGTTGCCTTCTCTCTACTCAGGGTATCAAAAAACCATTCACTGAGGTCATCAGAGCCAACATCGGGGATGCCCAGGCTATGGGCCAGCAGCCAATCACCTTTCTCCGACAGGTGAGCCAGCCCGTGGGAGCAGAGGCTACTGGGAGATTGGGGACCTGGAGGCTGGGAGGGGCTGGCATGGGCTTGTAGGAACAGCCGCTGTCTCCTTGTCCATCAGCCTTCTCGGGACACAGTAAGGCACAGTAAGGCAATCTTTCAGGTGCCATTGAAGTGGCGGCCCCTTCCATTCCCTGATGTCCCTGTTCTCTCCCTTAGTTCCTCCCCTTCCAAGGTTGTCAAAAATTCCTAAACCTATTTTGGGGTTACTCTGGTATAAGAAACTTCCAGGAAGACTCATCCATAGTGCATGTTCCTGGATGCTGAGGTAGGAGCCTGGTTGGTGAGAGCATCTGTGGGTTAGGCAGCAGCTGGGCAGAGAGGTGGTGTGTGAGGATGAAGATGCGACCTCCAGAGTAAGACATCTCCCGTTTGAGTGTTGACTCTGCTACTTACCAGCTTTTCTACAGTAAAGTGAAAATCACTTTTCTGTCTGGTAAGTGCCTTCTCCAAATTCAGCCTTGCCACTGGCCACAGCAGGGCCAGCCTTTTCTGCGTGGTGCTGGCTGCCTCCAGCCATCACCTTATCTCCTCTGATCTTCATAAGTGCCCCTGGGAGGATGGCAGACTCTGCCCATTGTGTAAAGGAAGAAAAGCTGGATTCCAAGAAGATGGGAAGTCACCTGGCTGGTGTCAGAGCAGTGCCCGGGAGGACTGCTGGAGGCCTCGATGAGGTGATGAGTATAAATGACTCTCTCTAGCCCAGCAGGAGAATGCAGGCCATGGCAGCCATTGTTACCTGCTGCTCCCTGGCTGCCTTTGATGTGAGCCAGAGGAGGCGGGTCTGAATGTTTCAGTTTGAGACTTTACCACAACCATGTCACAAACCAAAATTGTGGGATTGGTGGACTAGAAAGGGAGAAATCAGGGTGGGAGAATGCCACAGGGCAGTCTGAATAGCAGTGGGACACCCAACTGTGGAAAGCTTTCTGTGGGGCAAGGAGAGCCTGTTTTGAACCAAAATATAGTTTTTGCATGTGGTTAGGTTTCACAATCTGGGCAGGCAAGGAAGTTGAGCATCAGGCACCCCAGTTCCCTTTTACCTACCTGTATCTCTGACTATAGGGTGGCACAGAGGAGGAGCAACCCCAACTACTCTTCAGGGCAGAAAGCTGTCGGGAGGAGGGGGTTTCCCAGCCTGCAGCCCCTGAGGGAGTAGACAGAGTGTAATGGGGAAGAGAACAAGGCTGGCACTTGTTCTCTTCCCTATTACATTATAGGACCATGTCCTATGGTCACCGCTGCTGACCCTCAGATATCAGAGTCCCAGCTGCCTGTGGATATCAGAGTCCCCAGGCCGGGCCCAGGATGGGGAAATGGATCATACCAAACAGGAAAGGGAGGAGTCAAAACAGTTGCTCTGCCAGAGAAATGCAGGCAGAAAGAGGGCAAAGGCCCCTCCCTGGTTGTCCTGAAAGTATGGACTTTGGAGGGAAGGACCAAAAGTAGCCTCGCCGCAGAGGTTCCCCACATAGCACCTATAGCTCAGGTCATAAACAGGTTCCAAAGCAGGACTTAGCCTTTACTGGCTTGGTAGTTGCGTCCCCAAATCCAGCCCTGCCACTGGCCACAGCAGGTCCAGCCTCTCCTACAGGGCACTGGCTACCTCCAGCCTTTATGTGTATCTTCTGATCTTCAGAAGTGCCCCTGGGAGAAGGCCAGGCCAGGTCATTGCCCATTGTGTAGAGGAAGAAAAGCCCAGCTCTAAGAAGCCAGGCAGTCACCTGGCTGGTGTCAGATCCCTGCCTTAGTGGACCTGGCTCACCTCCCAAGCTGCCAGCTTAGACTTGCCCAGTGAGCTGGGGTTTACTGTACTTTTGCACACATGTCCTTGCTTAATCCTCTTAATTTTTGAGTTTAGAGTGATTTTCTGTTACAGAGATGAGAAAACTATCCTGTTTTCAGATGTTGAAAGGGGGTGAAGGGAGGAGGGCCCAGGGAAGAGGGCCAGGGTGTGGAAGGGAGCTTGGCTAAAGGTACTAAGGGGGTCTTGCACCCCTGCTCCTGTCAGCTGGGCTTCACTTGCCTGCCCAATCCTGGCCCCCTGCTCAGGAGACCCCCAGTTCTTGTGACCTTGTATGTGCCCACTGCATGTGACCTTGTATGCCCACTGTCCCAGTTATTGACAAGTTGAGGCTAGGGGCCTTGAAGCAGGCCTCACTCTTTTCCTCAGCTCTTCTTCTGGCTGTTCCTTCTTGGACTCCCAAACTCAAATCATGCTGCCTCCTGGCTCTCAGCATGTCTCTTCAGCTGCAAAATCCAGTGTTCTCCTCCCCACCCACCCCCAAACCCACAGACTGAGCCCTCATAGGAAACCTTGTCCCCTGGAGTTGTCATCTTCCCAGCATCCCCTGCCCAGCTCCTTTGTGCCTTTCCTGGGGATGTGGGGTGGGAGTGCTGGGAGCTTAGTCTGCATCCTTATTCTCCTAGGTGATGGCGTTGTGTACCTACCCAAACCTGTTGAACAGCCCCAGCTTCCCAGAAGATGCTAAGAAGCGAGCCCGGCGAATCCTACAGGCTTGTGGCGGGAATAGCCTGGGTAAGGCCTCAACTCATTAGGTCCCCAAGTGTGTGAAATGAATGAGGGGTTATGCATGTGAGTGTGTGAATGTGTGAGGTGGCTGACCTGTAGTGTGCATGCAGAAAAAAAAGATGTTCTCCCCATCTGTGCTCTTAGCCTCTTGTTGACTAAGTTGACAGTATAAATATTGTCTTGGTGGATGGGGGTAGTCCGGGTGCAAGTGCCTGTATTTTGCTGGATTTGGGTTTTACACCTAGGAGCCAGTTTTAACAGCTGGGCCTTTTTTTCAGCAAGAGCAGAACGTTTGACGCATTGATCAGCAGGCTAAGTGGAAATGCAGTGCCCAGCTTTGCTCAGCATTCCTCATTCTCTGTGGCCCCCAGCCAGAGATGTCCCTCCCTATATCTTATGGAAGGTGGCTGCCAGTTGCTAGGAAAGGGAAGCGCCCTGAGATCCCTCTGGCCCCCTTTTTTTGTGGCTTCCTTCAGTCTGACAGTACCCATTACCCCTCCCATTTCACTGTGTTGCTGTCACCCTGGTCTTTACTTTGTTAAGAGCCCAGGCCCAACTGTCTGCCTCCTCAGAGAACACCAGGCACCAGGGGGCTCCATGGAAGGAGGTCCTGGAATTTGGCCCTTGTAGATGTGAAAATGATATTCTCTCCTGCTGAGATGGATTTCCAGCCCCTAGGCCTCTGACTCTTTGTTCTCTCATTTTCTTGCTTCTATTTATTTTTGCCCTGTTCCTTCCCTCAGCGCCTGCATGGGGAATTCAGCTTCTCTTGCCTGAGGAAACCAGTTGTTTTTGAAGCTTTCTTAGGAAGTGTGCCCTAATGTCCTGAGGCCTGGAGCTAAGAGGAGGGATTTTTGTGGTTTGCTCAGCCACAGATCACCCCCACTGGGATCAGCCTCTTTGTCTCTCCCCCTACCTTTTTCCATTTTATCCCTAAAATTGAAGGCCTTGTTCTTACCTTCCTAACTGCAGTCATCCCACTAGCTCTGTCTGAATCTGGGCAAGGTTCTTGTGGTGTCCCTCGCAGGAAAGAGCTAGCACCCCTTGCTTCCCTGCCTGCCAGCCTAGACAGGATGTGAGCCAGTGCCTTATGTTCCAGAGCCTAAACCACAGGCTGGCAGAAAGAGTCCGTAGTGCAGAGGCTCATCCACTGGTTCCTCTTGTTCCTGCACATTCTGCCCAGCCTAGAGGACAAAGGCATTTGTCAAAGACCCCTATGGCCATTGGGTGTCATGGTGCACACCTATAATCCCAACTACTTGGGAGACTAAGGCAGGATGATTACAAGCTTGGCAGCGGGGCAACTTAGGATACCCTACCTCAAAATAAAAAAAACTAAAAGGGCTGGGGATATAACTCAGTGGTAGAGCACCCCTATACCCCCCCGCCAAAAAAAATTAAAAATAAATAAAGAAAAGAAAAACCACGGAAGCCCCAGAAGAGAGGTGAGGCAAGGCAGGGTTTGCCTGATGTGCATGATGTGAATGTTAGGGGAAGGGTGGGGAGGTCCTTGTTCCAATAGATTTTTGCAACTCTGTATCAGCCAGAGCTGGGGGCAGGGGGAGTGGGGAGTGGGTTGGGTGACTGTCTCTGTGGAAGCCCCATCTTGGGGTGTTACAAGAGACCAGTTGACCTTTGATGTTTTTGTGACCTGTACTGAGTTCTGTCTCGGGAGTTTGGGAGCACAAAGGAGATGTGCCTGAGCCTCTCTCCTCATCCTTGAGCTAGGAAGGGCTTTGTCCCCACCTAGGCTTATGATGAAAGTTGATATGTATGATGAAATCCCTTCTTAGGGGCACTACCAGGCCCTGCCTATCACAGGGCGGCTGGCACTGTGGTCCTTCCCGTGACAGGGCTGTGAAGGTATCACTCTGTCAGCTAAGCCTTGTGTATCCTGAGCGGTTTCCTGCCCATGGACATAAAAGGAAATGGAACATGTCACTGTTTCCCCAGGGCCACCCTGACCCAAGTGTTGACTGTTATTTATTACATGAGATCTTGAAGCTCACCCAGGTCATATTTTTATCATGCCCTTTCAAATTGTTTCTAACAACAACTGAGGGTGTTAGCATGCTCCTGTACTCAGTACTTGGGAACCTGAGGCAAGAGGATCCTTTGTGTGTAGGAGTTCAGTCTGGGCAGCATAGTGAGACCCCCATCTCTCTCCTTTCTTTTTTTTTTTAAACTAGGGTTTATTATTGTCGGTTTGACAAGTAATTCAGTTCTCAGGTTGTGTGTGGATACTAACCCAGTAAGTCCCAAATTTTCAATTCTGTAAATGTAATAAATGTAATAAATGTAGGTGTTCCTATAAATGAGTTAAATAGAATTGAGGTTAAAACCTACACACCATCTAAGGGAAAGGGGATCTATGTGCCCTTGTTCAGCCCCTCCCTGCACACACACCATTACCAGGCACTGTTCCAGACACTGACAGTGGTGAACAAGGTAGGTGTATTTTCTACACTCATGAAGCTCACTATCAGATTTGGGAAAAACAAACATTAAAAATATTCATATGAGCCAGGTACGGTGGTGCATACCTGTAGTCCCAGCAACTGGGGAGGCTAGAAGCAAGAGGATCTCAAATTCAAGACCATCCTGGGCAACTTAGACCCTGTATCAAAATAAAAAGGGCCGGGGATTTAGCTTAATGGTAGAGCACCCTTAGGTTCAATCCCCAGTACTTAAAAAATCAATCAATTATATGAATATATAATTCTCAGCTTTCATGGCTCATTGGAGAAAGGGCAGAGAGTTGTAGGATTCTATCAAGGGATTCTAATGTAGAGGGAGGGCTTAAAAGGAGAAAGTGGCATTCAAGCTCATGTGGAAGATAAATGAAAGATAACTCACAGATGCAAACCAGACAAGGAATAGCAAGTGCAAAGACCCTGAGGGTTGGAACAGAGTGTGATCTAGTGAAAGGGTCTGGGTATGGCAGTATTCGCTGAGGTGGGGAGATTGGCAGGGGCAATGGTGCTGGTTTGTAGACTGTAGGAGTAGGTTGGCCATTATTCAGGGCAGTGAGTCCTAAGCAGAGCATTAATAGGATGCGTTCCACCAGTGGGCTAGGTGTTCTAGGGGAGATGCAAGACTTCTTTGGTATAAAGTAACTGGAGAAATTCCAATTCAGGAGATAGGCTGGGAGTGGGGTGGGACTTTAGGGCCAACTAGAAATGAACCTTGAAGGATCAGTGTGGTTTGGAGAATAACAGAAGACATAAAGGCGAAAAAGAAACCCAGGAGTCTCCTTGGAACAATGGAAGGTCTGGGACCTGAAGAAGCAGAGAGCTTGCCAATGAGTGAAGGCTTGAGAATTCAAGGAAGCGGCTGGGCTTAGAGATAGGAAGAAGGAGATACCTGACTGGTGGGGATGGCCAGGTCCATGGAACGGAAGGTTGGGGGGCCACAGGGGGGTGGGATTGAAAGAAAACAGAGGGAAAGAGGGATCCCTGGAAGATGTCTTGAGTATGGAAGCTCAGAAATATCAAATGAGTTACCCAGGGAACGCAGGGTTCTCTAATACCAAAATTCATACACGTACCCTTTTATTTTTTTTTTAATTTTTTAAAGATTTATTTTTTAGTTGTAGTTGGACAAAATACCCTTTTTTATTTAATTTTATGTGGTGCTGAGGATTGAACCCAGGGCCTTGCAATTGCTAGGCGAGCACTCTACCGCTGAGTCACAACCCCAGTCCCCAACACCCCCTTTTTAGTTTATAAAATATTTCAAATTTCGTAGAATACCAAAATAACATAACAAAGTGCCCTACACTATCACCACCCAGAGTTGATGCATGTTAATGTTTGTCACTTAGCATCTTAGGTATTGGTTCAGCCCCCTCATTTTACATCTTGTCAGATGGGGAAAATGTGAGCCCAAAGCTGTACAGAGAGGCTGAGGCAGAGCCAGAGCCAGAGCTAGTGCTAGTGCTCTTTGAGAGCATTTAACTGTGTTCCTCCTGGTTGCCAGGACTGGACTGATACATGCTGCAGCTCCAGAGAAGACTGCTACTTCCCAGAGCCCCATCCTGCCTCCTGGTGGATGGTTTTGCAATAGTCATACAGAGAATAAGTTGGTTTTCTTTAAATATGATACGAAATTCAGAAGAGGTGTACACATACACAATGAAAAACCCACCTCCCATTTATGACCTTCAGGTCCTGATGCACTTAGAAAATTCACCATTCACCTCACCAGTTTGAGTCTTCTTCCAGAGAGATTGTGTATATGGAAGAAATCTGTAGATTTCCAACTTCTTTTAAAAACCATAATGATCTTGGGGCTGAGGATGTGGCTTAAGTGGTAGTGCGTTCACCTACCATGCGTGAAGCACTGGGTTTGATTCTCAGCACCACATTAAAAAAAAAAAAATTGTGTCCACCTAAAACTAAAAAATATATATTAAAAAAAAACCCATAATGATCTGACATTTAAAAAAGAAAAAAAAGATCTAGGGCTAGAGATATGGCTCAGGGATAGAGCAGTTGCCTATTGTTTGAGGCCCCATATTCCATCCTGGCACACCACACACACCAAACCAAACCAAACAACCCTTATGTGGAGCTATAATGATCAGTTAGTAAAATGCACCCATATTAATGTTCAGCTTGAATAATTTTTACATACACCTTTGTAATTCCCCACCCAGATCAAAAACTCTAGAAGGCTTCATTTTACTTCTTTCTGGTCAGAACCTCTCACACCTGGAGAGTAGTTACCACTGTTCTTACTTCTGGCACCATCAATTAGTTTTGCCTGGTTTTAAACTTAATGTAATAAATACCTGACTTTAGATTCCAAATGAAAGCCTAAGGATATTCTTGATATGGAGTGGAGTCGGGGATATGGCTGGCGGCCCCAGGGATCTGTGGTTGGTCAGGGCTCTGGGCTGTTTTGCAGCGTAAGTGTTGACCCATTCTCTTAAGTTATGTGGAACCATGTGTGGGCACCTGTCATAAAAGCATAGAAAAATGCCAAGATCTAATGGCTACATTTACCTGTAGAACATGTGTCAATCACAGGAGGGTGGGTTAAAGAGGTATGGGAACAATTTAGCGGGTGAGGAGCCAGGTCCTGGAATAATATTTAACATATAGTAGGTGCTCAGAAAATATTGGATGATAGATGGATGGTGCAAGCCCAGGTAAGTGGTTAAGCAGCTTATCATAATTCCAGAGCCTAGAACAATGGGAGTTGGCTCCTACCTGAGACAACCCCTCCAACCATTCTTCCCCCCCAGTTTATTAATTATATGCCTGTCACCCTGATTCTGGGAGCCAGACATCCCTCTAGTTGCTATTTTGCTTGCTGTCTTACAGGCTCTTACAGTGCTAGCCAGGGTGTCAACTGCATCCGAGAAGATGTGGCTGCCTACATCACCAGGAGGGATGGCGGTGTGCCTGCAGACCCAGACAACATTTACCTGACCACTGGAGCGAGCGACGGCATTTCTGTATGTGTGAGGGTAGCTCGTTTTTACCCAGTGTTTACCCACATGAAGAACAGCCTTGCATGTGGGGGCCTAGTGTTTGAACTGATTAGCAAAGAACAGGCCTGGTAGGGAGGGCAGGCCACTCCTTGGTCCCCCTGTCCTGGTGGACTGCAGTCTTTGCCACTTTTAGTCTCTATCAGCCTGGGTACAACTGCAGCCTCAGTTTCCTTCCAGGGTACACACAATAGGTTCTTTCAGCTGAAGAGGAGCAGTGGGGCACTTGAGGGTGCCTATTGGCCTTTTCATCACTTGGCACCGACTGGTGTCCTCCTCTGCCAGATGCTGGGAAGACCTTAAGGAGACAAACACATCATGTGGCCTCTGTCCACACACTTGGGCTGGAGCAGACCAGTATTAACCTCTCATAAATAAAAGTCATATCACAAGTTTTCAGTTTCTCTTCTACAGTGAAGAGAAGGACAAAGTCCTATAGGAGGAAGCAGCAGGGACTCTGGCCTGGTGTGACAGGGTCAGGAAGGCTTCTCCAAGGAAAGCTGAAGGATACACAGGGGTGAATTGGGGAGGCAGGAGAAGGGGTGTGTTCTGAGCTGAAGGTCAACATATGCCTTGAGTGGCGGTCTGCTCAGTGTTTGGAGATGGAGTCTAGGTGGACGCATGCACACAGTGAGGAACAGAGTTACCAGAAATATGGCCTGGGGAGACATGGTGGCTAAGTTCAGGGGGCTCTTAGAGGCTACCCTGAGGATTTAGGTCACTGGTCTAAGAACAGCAGGGGCCCACTGAAGCAGGACGGGCACATAATTCAATAAATATTCCTGAATTTAAGCCTTGGCTGAGAGGAGCTTAGTAGATGTGAGGAAACATTTAGGAGGTGAGAGAAGAGGTGACTCAGACTGGAGAGTCAGCCATAGATTGGGGGTGGGGCAGGGGGGTGATGGTATCAATGGATACTTGGCTGGAGGAGTCCAGAATTCTGGATTTGGAGTACTGGTGATGTTCGTTTTGTGTGTATGTGTGGTGCTGGGGCTCTAACCCAGGGTCTCGCTCTGCCAGGCAAGTGCCCTACACTGAACTACTCAGCCCTGGACTCTTGCTTAGCCTCTTCCTCCAGGGCCTGTCTTGGTTCCAGTGAGGTCACTCACCCGTTTTCCACATTCAGGGAGCAGCATGCTCTTTGACCCTTTTTCTTATCAGGGTTATCTTAGTCTCCTGACCTCAGGGCTTTTGTTAATGTTTGTTGAACGTTTTATTCCTTTCCTAAAACCTTTCAAATAAATGCTGGATTCCTGGAGCCATGAGGAAACAGGCCCAGAGACATCAAGTGTTCTGCCTGCTTTGAATCAGTTCTTGTGACATCTGAGATTCTGATGTTGAAGCTCCAGCCCCCAACCACACAGTATCTTCCATTATCTTCTGCTGCCATAGACCCTCTCCATTCCCAGAGAAGCCCAGAGATCCTGGAGGAGAGGAGGCATTCTTACAGCAAAAAGGGAACTGCACCAAGTATAAGGTGGAGACTCTCCCCACAGATGGTTTTGGCTTATTCAGTGAATTATTGTCACTTCCCCCAACAACCCACTGAATTCCCACGGCCTGGTTCTTCAGGAATCCTGCAAAGATGCATCTTGCTCAACCTTGAAAACAGGTTGGCGCGCCACCTGGTGGCAGTAGATGTGATTTTATTCCATTTCAACAGCCCCTGTTTGGGGGTCTTATTATTAAGACAGATTCTAAATTAGAGCTACAGGGATGGGGTCAGAATAATTCTGAGATAGGGTCATTTTGGGATATATTTTAGAAGTACTAAACATTCTAACAAGAATTGAGGTTTTCTTTTTATTTGTTTTCTTTTTTGGTGCTGCGGAGGCTTGAACCTAGGGCCTCATAAATGCTAGGCAAGTGCTCTTCTACTGAGCCATACCCCCAGCTCTTGAGTCTTTAACTGTATGCCATATGTTGTACTAAGAACTTTGAAGCATTCTAATTTGCTTACTCCTATGGCAGCCCTCATTTCATACCTAAGGAAACTGAGCCTCAGGAAGTGAAGCAACTTGCACGGGCTCGCACTGGAAACGACAGAGGGGCCACTGTAAAAGGCTGGGGCCGGGGCTTATCTGGTTTGTCTGCTCAACAGCTCTCAAAGAGTGGAGAATGGTGGGGAACCTCTTTTTGTGGCTTTGTGGTTGTAGACAATCCTGAAGATCCTCGTCTCTGGGGGCGGCAAGTCACGGACCGGTGTGATGATCCCCATCCCACAGTATCCCCTCTACTCAGCGGTCATCTCTGAGCTCGATGCCATCCAGGTGAACTACTACCTGGATGAGGAGAACTGCTGGGCCCTGAATGTGAACGAGCTTCGGCGAGCAGTGCGGGAGGCCAAAGACCACTGTGACCCCAAGGTGCTCTGCATCATCAACCCCGGGAACCCCACAGGTTTGCACTTAACTTCCTTGACAGTTTCTTAGGGGTAGGGGTGACTGCTCTACTGGAGATTTTCAAAATAAAGGGCTAAGAAATAATGCAGAGTCCTCCCTGCACTCAGTTTCCCAGTCCAATTCCAGATTTCCTAATGTAAAGCCATAAGATTTGCCTCAGGCTGCCTTAGGAGGTGAGCAAATGCAGGCATTTTCTTGGGCAGGGTTGTGTATTATTAGTAAGACCAGTTTTTTTTTTCTTCCTATTCTCCTTGTATTTGTGAAGACTTACATCCTTGA
Source organism: Marmota marmota marmota (assembly GCF_001458135.2). Lineage (NCBI taxonomy): Eukaryota > Metazoa > Chordata > Mammalia > Rodentia > Sciuridae > Marmota > Marmota marmota. The sequence goes on along the minus strand of NW_026000221.1, from coordinate 30,218,251 downwards.
GATTATTCACTCACTATCCATCACCATGAGTCCTAGGCCTCATTTTACCTTCTCTCCCACTTGTTTCCTGAACTGGTTTTCAGAATGCTGATGCATGCATTTTTTGTTTTCTTTAATGCAGCATTGCTATGCACCTTGAAGCCTGAAGGAGGAAATGCCATATTAAAAACAAAAAGAGCCTATTTTTAGAAGTTGAAAAGCACCCCCAATTTTGCATATTTTTCTTTAAGAAAAAAAAAAAATACACACAGTCCTGCCTGTTTTGATTTTTCTGGGTTGCTGGCTTCATATGCCTTGATGCTATTTGGATGCAGAGAACAAGGGCTCCTCTCTCCTCCTTTGTTGAGAGAAGTTGGGTTGGGGCCAAAATGTGTTGGAGTTGATTGTGGAATCTGCTTCTCGGGAACATCAAATGATGCTTCAATCAGCTGAAAGCACCACTTGAATTCCTGAATGCAGAAAATGGGTGCAGCTGGTGTTAATACTGGTTTATTTACCCCAGTGCCTTGAGTAGAAGGATAAAGATTCTAACCGTGGTGGAGTAGGAAATTGACACAGAGCTGGGTTCCCAATCAGATTGTACATTAGAATCACAAAAGGGAGTTTTGAAAAAAATTTCAAAGTCTGTACCCCAGATTCTCTGAGGGTGAGGCCTAGGCATCAATATTCAGTGCAGCAAATGAGAACCACTTCCTTAGAACAGTGGTTCTCAAACTTTAACTTGTTAAATATAGATTGTGGGCCCTGCTCTTAGAGACTTTCTTGTAATTGGAATTGAATGTGCCCTGGGTATTTCGTTTCTAACAAGTTCCCAGGTGACAGACACTTCTGCTGGTCCCAGGACCACACTTGCAATAGAAGTCCTACAACATCTTAGGAAGGACTGTATTCCTAGTCTGCATTAGAACCAGTTTCTTTCTTTGCCAGGAGTTTACATAAATCTTTTCACTTAGCGGTCTGGGAAGAAGTAATGGCACCAGAGACTTTCCTGTTCTAAGTAAAAGTGTTCTATGACTGTGCATTAATATAAATATTCTTATACAGTAATTTTATGAGTGGCAGTCTCTGGTTTTGTGCTCTGAGGCCATGTGTGAAAATCATTCAGCTGTTAGAAGAGGGATGATGGAAAGTAGAAACTCACCTGGGGTGACTATGTATCTTGTCTGGACCACACACTGTGGCCATTTTGGCTAAGAGGTGTCAAAATGGACTGGAGCATTAAGCCAGGGCTCTTTTGGTTTCAAAGACTGAAGGAATTAGATTGTGGGACTCTTAAGTCTGGGGTAAAGTAGTACACCTGAACCGGTGTCATTGTCAGAAGAATCTCCATCCATTTCTCAGCTCTGCTTTTTCCCTGGATTGGATTCCTTCTCAGGGATGATCCATTCTTGGAGGGACCTTCAGCAGCTCCAGCCATTGCCCATTGGCTGAGCAACCTTATTGGAGAGCTTCTCCCTAGTTTCACCAAAAGTCTTAGGGCAGATTGTTTGTGGCCTAAGTTGGGTCAACCGCCCTTTCCTGAAACACTTAAATCATTGAAACTCTTCTCCAGGTCTCTGTCCATGTCCCATGCTGGAGGTCCCCATAGGACACTCATGATCTGTTACTCAAAGCAGTGAAGGGTGCTCAGAAGACAAAGCAATAGATATTCCCATGATTGTGGGAAATTCCTTCCAGCCAGACTCTGGTGAGAGACACTTGGGAGCCCCTCTCTAGCCTTTGGGGCCTGTATCAAAGCCATATATCCTGTATCTTCCATCTGGGCACAATTGTGCCCTGACCCTTCGAAAGCCATGTAAGGCTTTTCTTCACCACTGTTCATGAGTTTGTCCCTTCAGTGGCTCGGTGGGTCTGCTCTATGTGACTGCTGTGTCCCAGGCACTGGTGAGACATAAGTTATGTCCTATTCTCAAGTTTACATTATGTACATCAGTGGAATTATTTGCATCCATTGGATCTCATTTCCTCTGCCAGGTTGAAGGCTTTTGAGACTTTGGTCCTTCCTTAGTTTGTCTCTTGTGTTCCATTTAGCATTTAATGAACATGTTTTTGCACATTCTGGAGCTCAAATCCTTGCTTACATTCTAATAGGATATAGTTATGGGATCACAGGTGTGAGAGGGAAGACTAGGAGGGTTTGCAGGCAGGTTCTGCCCTTAAGGTAGACATTGCCGTCTCTGTGAGGATAGTGGCTGTTTCCTTATAGAAACCAGGGCCTGCCACTCAACTGGAATCCCAGAGCCCTGTGCTTGCTTGATATGAAGCCCAGTGGGGACTTGGTTGGCAGGAGAAAAAACAGTTCCTTAATAAAGAAATTAGTTCATTGCTTAGATAGTTTAAGGCAGAAATCCTGGCTGAATCATACCATGCTTTTACAAGATAAATGTATGTACATTTTTTCCCGACCTTTTTTTTGTGTGTGTTCTTCCATAGACAAGAATATAGGCATTTTTTTTTTTTTTTAATTTTTAAAGAGAGAATTTTTATTTATTTATTTTTTTAAGCTTTCAGCGGACACAACATCTTTGTTTATATGTGGTGCTGAGGATCGAACCCAGGCCGCACGCATGCCAGGCGAGCACGCCACCGCTTGAGCCACATCCCCAGCCCGGCATTTTTTTAAAATAAATAACATTCTGCATACTGCTGTACATTATAATATATATGTATACACAAATAATACATATGCATGTTTACACATATATGTACACAAACATATGTATATAATACACATAGATATGTACATGTATATGGTAAAGAAACATGGCCTTGTAAAAGAAATTGACAAGCCTGATTAGAGTGGTGCTGCTTGAGATGATATTGTGAGCACCTCTGACATTTCCAGTGCACCCTCAAAGTAGGTCTCAGAAAATACTGGGGGAAGGTCTCATTTTTACCTTCTTGTCTTTGTTCCTTTTCCCACCTCTGCGGCATTTCCTGTGACTTGCTGTATTGCTGTCTTTCATTTGCACTCATGTTTCTAGAATGGATGGTGGTTGTTTTCTTTGTTAGTTTTGAGTCAGTTCCCTGAAGGAGGAGAGACTGAGCCATGGAAAACTGCAGAGTGCTGTTATCATAGTCTTTAGCAACGCCTAGCTCGCCAGGAACAGCTGACAGGAGATTCCAAAGCTGTTGCCCAGACTCATTCATTCAGCATTTAATCTGCAAATATTTGTTGAACACCTGTTGAGTGTCAGCTTTGAGGATAGTGATGAACCAGGATAGACTCTGTCTCTGCCTTGTGAAGCTTGTAGGTGCCTTTCTGGGGAGAAGGTGTTTACAGAAGTTGTAAGCACCCCCAATTCTGCTCTGCTAACTCTTACCTAATTACCATATCAGGGTGCATATGGGAGACCAGGAAGTGAGCTGACAGATTTAACTTTGAGTTTTATTTTCCTGTATTTCATGATACTTCCCTATCTTCCTGTGCTCCAGAACAGACAAATAAACATTTCATGCAAACATACCCCACAAGAAGTGGAGTGTGAAACCCTACTCCCTCCACATAACTGGTTTCAGTGAGTCAGACAGAGAGGCCAACCCTCTGTGCATCCCTGGAGGTTGAGTACACCATTATGGACAGCAACTAGAAGGGTGATCTCTTGAGGCAACATAGGACACCCGAGTGATTCGGGGTGGGATTCTGACCTGGGGACCATTTAAACAGCATTACAACCTACATTTTGGTTTTCTTGGGGATTTTTATAGGCCAGGTACAAAGCAGAAAGTGCATAGAAGATGTGATTCACTTTGCCTGGGAAGAGAAGCTCTTTCTCCTGGCTGATGAGGTAAGAGCAGTCCCAGCTGCCCTCTCAGAGAGGGGTGGGGGTGAGCTTTCTCTTCTAGGGTGGGATCCAGGCATGAATGTTTTATAGCCAGAGAGAACTTTCTAGGTTTTGGAGAATTGATTCTGGTCAACAGTAAGGATGTTCATTCTTACAGCCTATGAGTCTGTGACCTAACTTATCCCTATATTGGTTTGGATACTAATTAGTTGTAAATTTCAGAAATTTACCACAAATCACTTAAACTATAAAATAAATAAAATAAAGGAAGGGTCACAGATGTGTGGCTAGATCCAAGGACTCAAACCGTATCTTCCATATTCTCTCTCCTCCTTTCATCTCTCTGTTTTGGCTTCAAACATAGGCCTATTATCTTCCCAGCCCAGAAAGATTTTTTTTTTTTTTTAATATTTAGTTTTTAGTTGTAGTTGGACACAATACCTTTATTTTATTTATTTTTTTGTGGTGCTGAGGATTTAACCCAGGGCATTGCACATGCTAGGCAAGTGCTCTACCGCTGAGCCACAACCCCTGCCCCCAAGAGAGATTTTTTTAAAAAATATTTTTTAGTTGTAAATGGATCTTTCATTTTATTTATTTATTTTTATGCAGTGCTGAGGATTGAACCCAGAGCCTCACAACTCCAGCCCCAGAAGGAGAGAATTTTATCCTTGTAGTTCCAGCAAAAGTCTCAGAGTTGCACTTCATTGGCTCAGCCTATGCAATAGCTGAACCAGTCACTTTGGCCTGGGGATTGTAATATGCAAATTGGCCAGGCCCAGAGCAAGGGGCAAGAGATGGGATTCCTCCCTGCCTATCTTCTGCAAATCTCCAAGTGGAAACCTGGGGAGTCATTCCTTAAGGCCAAATCATGATACTCTTAGAGAATGTGTGCCCCATGGCAGAAATGACAGACGACCACTCCATAAAGCTGCAGTTTTTTTGCCTCCTAGTATTTCCATATCTACCATCTCATTAACTCACTCAACAACCTGAAGATGGGATCTTAATTAACCATGTAACTGTTGCTTCTTGAACCCCAGTTCTGTAGCTGAGGCCTGCCCATTCTTCTTCTGCCTTTCAAGGAAGAAATTGAGGATCTATCAGTTCCATTTTCATTTCATCTTTATTTCTGTACAGTTTCTGGTTAGTTGTAGCTTCTAGCACACTACCTTCCTTTCTTTGTTCCTTGGCATTCCCACCTCAACCCCATGCATATACTCAGCTTCCCCATTAGATTGTTGCCATAATTAACCATAGAAGGACCTAAAACTTTCATTTTTTAAAGTTTTTTTTTTATACTTTTATTTCACTTATTTATTGTTACGTGGTGCTGAGGATTGAACCCAGGGTCTCCCACGTGTGAGGCGAGTGCTCTACCGCTGATCCACAACCCCAGCCCCAAAACTTTCATTTTTAAAGGAGAGAAGGGACCGCAGAGAGACCCATGGTTTTCCTTGTGACCTGATGCACAGCTTCCCCTCTGGGTCTGGGAGGAGGAGGAGGAGGAAGAGGCTGGTGCTTGGCATGTTGAAGATGGAGCCTGCCTAACACTCCCAGTAGCCCTTTGGGCCCCTGGAAAGCTTCCATTTCCATGATTTCCAAAATGGGTGTGGGGAATTTAATATCAAGAGCTAAATTTAATTTAACCCTCAGCTTGCAGGCTATGGGTACTAGACTCTGGAGATCTGGGGGAACAAAATGGGTATGGGTGCTGCTTAGACAACAAAAAGTGGAGAGAAAAAAATAATTGCAACCTGGGAGTTATGAAGGAAACCAAACAGAGCTAACTGCTTAAACAGGGAGATCAGAGAACATTAACTGCTCATTAATATTATTAAAGGAAGGTTATCATTGTGCTTTTGGAAGAAAATTTTCTTGAGAATATGGGAGTTCTTGGTATCATCACTGGTCTGAGAAGTTAGGGAGAAGTCTGGAGATTGGATGGGGATGAATGTGGGAGAAATCAAATGAACCCCTAAGATATCTTAAGGTCAGGGTCTAGCCTGCGGCCTCTTCTCTTTGCTTGTTCTGGAAGTTCCTTCAAGCAATATTTTGGCTCATTCCTGGAAGTGGCAGTTGAGGCTGGGCTGGCTGGTCTTTTCAGGTCTGGGCCTCAAACACATGATCTGTTGGTTATCCCTCAGCATATGTGACCCATCCCCTGTGTTCTGCCATCTTGGCTGCACACAGCAGCAGCCCTCATGGGCTTAGATCTCTCAGAAGAACTTGCGTTAACTGTCCCTGTGGTGTCCTTCCCTGCAGGTATACCAGGACAACGTGTACTCTCCAGATTGCCGATTCCACTCCTTTAAGAAGGTGCTTTATGAGATGGGGCCTGAGTACTCTAGCAACGTGGAGCTCGCCTCCTTCCACTCCACCTCCAAGGGCTACATGGGCGAGTATGTTGGCTCCACCTCCACCCCTCACCCCTACTTTCCCTTGGCCTTTCTGGGGATTTCCCAATGCTGCTGTCTCCTCTTTGCCTTTTCCTCTGCCCTGCCCTATGGTCCACTCACTTGGCTGGAGGGAAGGCAGCCTTCTGCTGACCTAAGAATCAGGAGATAGTCTGAACCACCCCAGAGAGGAGCTCAAGGGTATGAGAACCACCCTTGAACAGAGGCTTACACTTATAAGGCCATGCTTGAAAGAAACCAGACTGTGGATAAATGACAGAAACGAAAAACAGGATTCCATAGTAGTTCCAACATCTGGAGTTTTCTGTCATGTCACTGTTGCTCTGATATTGATTAAAGTCAGCAAGGGGTACAGATCTGAGTTGACAAACAAAACTGATGGGCCAAGCTCTGCGTGGAAGGCTACCTTGGCCCTGGGTGACCTCAGGGCCAAAGGGTCAGCTTCAGTCCTCATTTGACAAATACTTCCTGAGTGCTTACTGATCATCACTCTGAGGATATAACAGTGAATAAACTACAGCAGTCCCTGCCCTCATAGGGCATATGTTCTGGGAGGAGGAAGGCAATAGACAACTGAGGAAAATCATATGACAAGTCAAGAACAATAACCAGAGGAATGCCGGGCAGGGGAGTGTTGCAGGCTTAACTAGTGCACCCCCACTGAGGAGTTGGCCTTTGAGTTAAGACCCAAAGGAGGGGGAGGGAGGGAGACATCTGGGGGAAAGACATTCCAAGCAGAAGGAATAGCACACGCAAAAGCGCAGAGGTGGAAGCACGCATGGGGACATGGAGGAGCAGCACCAGGGCTGGAAGGATGAGCAAGGGGGAAAGTAGCAGAAGATGAGACTAAAGTCATAGAGACCAGATCACTTGGGCCACTTTGATTACTTTCTGCTTTTATTCAGAGTGAGGTGGGAGCCATTAGTATGTTTGAGCAATAGTATGACCTCACCTGACTTGAGTTTTATTAGACTCCTTGTTCAATGGTGAAGCAGGAGCAGGGACTCAAGTCAAGGGTCCATATTATTCCCCAGGCAAGGTGTCACAGATCAGGGTAGAGATTGGAAGAATGTCTGAAATATCTTCTGAAGGTGGAGTTGAAAGGAGTTGCTGATGGGAAAGATATGAGAGAGAAGTCAGGGATGAATCCCGAGTCTTCTGTTCAAACACCAGGAAAGATGGAGTTGCCATCAACAGATGAGGATGGTTTTGGGGGGGGAAAAGATAGGGACTTTCACCGTGGACATGTAAACTTGCTAATGCTTATTTGATGTCCAGCTAGAGGTGAATGTGTGAGTCTGGAGATCAGGGTGGATATCTGGCTTGAAATTTAAATTTGGGAGATGTTAGTGTATGGGTTGTTAGTTTGTTGAAGCTCGAAAGCTGGACATCTCACACGCAGTGATCTCAAAGAAGAAGTCCAAGGACTGGGCCCCCACTGCTCAGAGGTTGGGAGAAGAAGAGGAACCTGCAAAGGACACTGAGAAGGAAAGACCAGGAGTTTATTAAGCTAAAGACATTATTCCCAGCCTGTGGAGTTCTCATGTGCCTAGTGTCAGTGTGGGGAGTGTTCTCATTTGTAGGCTGGGAGCTGGTATAACTGAGAAGCTTGAAGAAATATTTTAGCCAGGTTTGGGGGACCGTCCCTTTGGGATGGTTGCCAAGCTGTTGTTGATTTTGTGTGATGTTGTCAGGGGTTAGTTAATGCTAGTCTTTCTAGTCTACTCAGGTAGTAGTGCTACTTCCTGGATAGACTTTTGTATACTGTGTAGAACAAACTGTTCTCTGTTCATTTTTCAAACTGCCAGCTCTGTTTATCACATACTTACCCATCTCTCCATCTCTGTTATTGATTTGGCTTTTTTTTAAAAACCATCTATATTTTTGAACCATCATTCTTTATTTATTTGTATGTGGTGCTGAGAATCTAACCCAGTGCCTCACACATGCTAGGCAGGTGCTCTACCACTGAGCCACACCCCAGCCCTTGATTGGGCTTTTTAACAAACAGTCCCCTGGATGTTTGTATCCCAAATTATTCCCTGTTGTTCTCAGATCCTGATTACCTAAGACTAGAGTGCTTTGCATAATTTGATTTTTTAAAAATTTATCTTGCCTCGGCCTCCCAAGTCATTGGGATTCTGTAATCCCAATGTGTGCCACCACACCTGGCCACAATTTGATTTTCCGCTCCTCAGTGGGGGGTTGAGCAGAAGGTTCTTTTTTTTCAACTTTTATTGAAAAAAAGGGGAAACTTTTCCAAAATGCCCAAATTTATCTTCCTGCCTTAGAAGTTCCAGTCCAAGGATCAGATAGGAATCTGTCTTTGCTGGTTCAGTTCAGCTGCATGATCCAAAAAATGTTTTATTGAGAATCTCATCATGTCAGGTTCTCTGAAGTTGGGGGTGGGGATGCACAGTTGGGTAACCAGGTCCCTGCCTCAGGGTACCTGTGTTTTTTGTGGACATTAATCTGATCACTGGCAGAGACAGACTAGAGAAAGAGGTATGCTCCAGAAAGTATGCCTGATACTGCTGATTTGATAGAGAAACATTTTTTAACTCATTGTATTCTCCCAGCTTATTTTCATATCTTTTGACTTGGCAGCAGGCAGAAGTCTTTTGGCTATAACATACAGAACTCATTATGAATTGGCTTACATCAAAGAGGCATTAAAAAAAGTTCTATATTGGCAAAAAATTTAGGAGTAGAGTTGAATCAGAGGACTTAAAGATGTTAATGGAAGCCAGGTGCAGTGACACACACCTGTAATCCGGTCAATTTAAGAGGCTGAGGCAGGAGGATCGTAAATTAGAAGCCAGCCTCAGCAACTTATCAAGGCTTTTAACCTTGATAACTTAATGAGACCCTGTCTCAAAATAAAAAACAAAAACATCTAGGGATGGAGCTCAGTAGTAAAGTGCCTCTGGGTTCAATCCTCAGTGCCAAAAAAAAAATTAGTGGAGCCAAGAGTGGTGGTGCATGCTCATAATTCCAGCAGCTCAGGAGGCTGAAGAAGGAGATCGCAAGTTCAAAGCCAGCCTCAGCAAAAGCGGGACACTAAGAAGCTCAGTAAGACCCTGTTTCAAAATAAAATACAAAATAGGGTTGGGGATGTGGCTCACTGGTTGAGTGCCCCTGAATTCAATCCCCAGGAACCCCCAAAAAATAAATAAATAAAAGTAAAAAGGGCTGGGGATGTCACTCAATGGCAGAGTGGGTTTAGTTCCCAGTACTGGAAAACAAAAGTGAGAGAGATATCTAAGAGGTGCTGGGGATGTAGCTCAGTGGTATACTTAGTATGCACGAGGCCCTAGGTTTAATCCCTCAAATCAAAAAGCAAACAAAAAAGATGTCATTGTGACTCCCTGTATCTGTTTTTTTGCTCTGTCTTATTTCCTTTCTCAGCTCTGCTGTCCTCTGTGTTGGGTTTGTTTTCAGGAAGCAAACATTTTTCCTATGAAAGTCCTCAGGCTGATTCCCATTAGCACCAGTGAATCATGTGTTTGCCCATGGAGACTGCACAGGGCGATGCCAGGACCTCATCTTCTGAGCAAAGGCTACTGTGTTAGGTTTCAGGCTAAGTTGCTATAACAAACCAGCCCAAAAATACAGTGACTCAGACCAGATGGGCATGTCTCTCTCCTTGACATAATAGTCCAAAGGTAGGAGGAAGTCCAGGGTAGTCTGTGCTCCATGAGCTCACTCAAGGACCGAGGCTATTGGCTTTGCCTTCTCTGTCTGTCTCTAGCACTGGGGCTTCTGCTCCAGTATCTCCACTTCTCAGGAAATGGGGAAAGGGAAAGAGGAAGGAATGCACATTGCTTTTTCTTATAAAAAAAGTGAATTTGTGCATATTAACTTCCATTCACCTTCTTGCCAGTGGCAAAAACTCAGCTGCACCTGGCCATTTGGTGTTAGGGTGGGGATGGTTATAGATGCTGGCTGTCTGAATTGCACTTTGTGAGGTCTTTTGTAACTGGTGGATATGTCCCTATCCTCAATCCTCTAGGTGTGGCTATAGAGGAGGCTACATGGAGGTGATCAACCTCCACCCTGAGATCAAGGGCCAGCTGGTAAAGTTGCTCTCAGTGCGTCTGTGCCCACCTGTGTCTGGACAGGCTGCCATGGACATTGTTGTGAACCCCCCAGTGCCAGGAGAGGAGTCCTTTGAACAATTCAGACGGGTAAGTCTGCTGTGACCTGCATACATTACAGTTACTATCAGAGTCACAGGTGAATTCCTTCCACGGCTGGTGGTTGGGTTATCTCCAGGAGGCCATACATCTGCTGGTTTGTGAATGTCTATATGTCTGTGTTCTCCAGGGGACACTCATGGTGCCTCCTGGTTCTTGAACTACCCTCACAAGTTGGTTAAGCCTGAGGATGCGGAAGGGCTTATTTTGAAATGGGAGGACTATAGCTGCATGTGGGTAGACCCACCCCTGCTTCCTCTTCCTTGGCTGTGAGCATCCAGATGGGAAGGCACCCGAGGGGAAGTGCCTTGTGTCCTGATAACACTCTCAGGGGATTCTGTTACTGGGCTAAAAAGAAGGGGACATGGAGGGGAACAGTATCAGTTCTAGGCCTTGGGACTATCCCTGGCCTATCCAGCTCCATGCAGTCCAGTAAGGACCTTTCTTTTTCTTTTTTTTTTTTTTAAAGAGAGAGAGGAGAGAGAGAGAGAGAGAGAGAAAGAATATTTATTTCTTAGTTTTCGGCGGACACAACATCTTTGTTTGTATATGGTGCTGAGGATCGAACCCAGGCCGCACGCATGCCAGGCGAGCGCGCTACCGCCTGAGCCACATCCCCAGCCCAGTAAGGACCTTTCAACTGTGTGACAAAAGCCCAACACTCACAAGTTTGAACAAAAAAGGAACTTACAGAGCTGGGCAAGGTGGTGTGCACCTGTAGTCCCAGCTACTCTGGAGACTGAGGCAGGAGGATCTCTTGAGTCTAGGAGTTCGACACCAGCCTGAGCAGCACAGTGACACCTCATTGCAAAAAAACAAACAAACAAAAAAAAAACACAATGAACTTATGGGCCAGTTAACTAGAAGTCAGTTCCCAACTGATCTAGACTCACATTTTTTTTCCTTTTCTTTTAAACTATGATAAAATATATACAGCAAAAGATTCATCATTTTTCAGTATACAGTTCTGTGGCATTATTGATAGTCACATTATTATGCAGCCACCTCTACCATCCATCTCAGAACTTTTTATCATATCTATTAAATAATCACTCTTCCTCCCCCCCCAGGAACCACTGTTCTACTGTCTGTTTCTGTGAATTCACCTGTTCTACGTACCTGTCACAGGTGGAATTATACAATGTTTGTTCTCCTGTGAGTGGCTCATTCCACTTAGCATCCCAGGTTCATCCATGTGGTAGCCTGTGTCACAACGGATGGCTGAGTTGTGTCATTGTATGGATATACCACATTTTGTTTATCTGTAGGCTCACACCTTTTCACCCCCGCCTTCCCGCTGTGCTTACAGAAGTCCTGGATGACTCTGCTCCAACTCTGGGCATGTATCCAGTTCTGAACCAGTCACTGATTCTGCTTTGCTTCACCTGGGTCATGTGTCCCCATGCATATCACATGGACTGAGAGTGTGTGGGGTGTCCTCCCAAATGAAGAGCCCTGCTAACTCCAGAAGGAGGCCCGTGTCTACTAGAAGTATTTCTAGGATATTCCACTGAGAGCCAAGTCCATTAGACTGATAGGCAGGGACTGGTTTTGCTCATTTTCAGAAATGACATCCTCATATAAGAATAGATCCTATGACACAGGCCACTCAGGATCTTCCCTGTGGCCTGAAACTCCCATGTATTTATGTGCCCCAGGGCGCATGGCAGTTTCCTGGCCTGAGAATCCATGGAAAAACTTCATGTAGGAATATGTGTTTCACCCACTTGTCTGATTGGCTGTGCTCGTGCACACACAAGCTCATCTTTTGTCAGTCAATTCAGTTACCCATAATGTTGAAGGGATGGCTATCCTTGTGCTGAGATGCTCACTTCTGTACTTTCCCTGTCTCTCATCAGGAGAAGGAATCTGTCCTGGGTAATCTGGCCAAAAAAGCAAAGCTGACAGAAGACCTGTTTAACCAAGTCCCAGGAATTCACTGCAACCCCTTGCAGGGAGCCATGTATGCCTTTCCTCGGATCTTCATTCCTGCCAAAGCTGTGGAGGCAGCTCAGGTCTGGGACGGGTCGCGGCTGGGCTTGCTCTCTCTCCCAGGGTTCACTTGAAACAGCCAGGTCAGGCTTCCTGCCTTGGAGAGCAGAGATGCTGGCCCTGGGGGCTCTGAACTCTGTGGACTCTCAGGCTGATTCTATTACTGTGTAAAGATGGCATTTTCTCAGATGCCCAGACCCAGCCGCAAGCTGTGGTGATGGGGAAAATATGCCTTCAGCCCCAGGTGAGAGGAACTGATCTGGGCTGTTAACACTGCTGCTCCTAAGGGAGGTACCTGGTGTGGTGTGATGCTGGGGGAACAACAGAACCATCTCCTCCCCCAAGCCACTGTGTCCTGGAGCAGCACTTCCCAAACTTGAACGTGTACTCCAGTCACCTGAGTTCCTGTTGAAATGCCAGTTCTGGGTTCATTGCATTTCCAGCAGATTCTGAGGTGCAGCAGGCGTCACTTTGAAGAGCAGGGGCAGAGTGGTGTTTCTGAAAGTGTTGTCCTCACCTCACCTCAGAACCTGCTGAATACCTTGTCAAACATTCAGAACCTAGGCCCCACCCTCAACTTGGAGTCAGAATCCCTGGTGTTGGAGCTGTACTTCAACAGGTTCCCTTGGTGATTATTCTGCAAACTAATGTGTAAGAAGCACTGTCAACCGTGGCCCTAGAGAAGCTTGTCCCTTGAAAGCCCACATTAGGTACAGATCCCCGGGGTCTTTGTCTTCTGAGCACCATGTGGCTTAGCACATTAGGAGGCCAGGTGCTTATTGAGCAGCTACTAGGGATGAATAGAAAGGAAATAGGATGGTAATCCCTGATAAAGCACTGAACTGTCTCGGCTCCTGGCTGGTCTGCAGTAGCCTTCAGGTGTCTCATTCTCTATGCCAGCCATCAGCAGTAGTTCAGGGTAGAAGGGCCCTGTCACTGGAAAGATAACTTGCTGTTTAGGTTGTATTTGGTTTATAGTTTTCAGTGGCGTGTTGGTACTGTATAAAGCTAGGTATGATTCTAAAGTTCTACCCTGCTCCCATAGGCGCATAAAATGGCCCCAGACATGTTCTACTGCATGAAGCTACTGGAGGAGACTGGCATCTGCGTTGTGCCCGGCAGCGGCTTTGGGCAGAGGGAAGGCACCTACCACTTCAGGTACGACACCCTGTGTACCAGGCAGATCCCAGGTTTGTCCAGGGAAACGTAGGCTCCTTAACATAGAGCACAGGATGGCTGACTTCAGAGCCTGCGAGGGATGGAGCCATATTCCCCAAGCATCTCACCCTGTTCAGTCCAGTTGTAAAGCCAAGCTGACCCTTTGCCCAGGGTGTAAGGAAAACTGGGTGGACTCCAGGGTCACCTATGAGAAAGATCTCCCTCATTATTCTTTGTGCCCTCTGCTGACAAATCTATCACATCCCCATCAGAAATGTCCCAAGTAGTGTGTTTTCTTGTTTATTTTCTTGTGCTTTAAAGTCCATGATAGCAGCACATAGCTTCCAGATGCCTAGGACAATGGCTGGCACATAATAGATGCTTGATAGCCCCTTGTCTACACCGTGAGTGTGCTAAGGTGCTACCTGCCACATAATAGAATTAGCTGTGCTTATTATGCAGCCTTTCACAGATGTACCCTGGTGCAGCTCCCTGGCAGATGGGCATGCAAATTCCCAGGGCTGAGCTGGGTAGAGCAGTTATAAGGTTTTCCTGCTGAGGTCCATTCTGTTCAGAACAGCATCCTTTCCATGCACATTGCTCTCAGATGCTCCTGTGGCAGATGCTAAAAAAAGAAAAGTCATGAGACTGGAACCAGGTCTTCACTGTCAAGGTTGTGGAGAGTGTTCCTCAGATGGAGAAACCATGTCTTATTGGCCTGTTCTTAGTAAGACTTACCTTTGCAATTCGTGGCCCATTCCAAAAGTCCTGGGTTGGGGCATATGTAGCTCAGTGGTAGTGGCATACCAAACCAGCCCTGGGTTCAGTTCTCAGCACTAAATAATAAATAAATAAATAGTAGTATAACCAAGAAAGTTGCCTATAGGGTTGGGAAGTGTATTGATGGACTGGGGGGAGATAGTAGCTATGACAATGTGGAGGGAAAGCTGTGAATGGAAGTTGTTTCACTGTTAGTCTGACTGCTAGAGGTTTTAGGAAAAAAAAAAAAAAAACATCTAACAGGAGTGTAGGAAATACCAAAAGTCATGCCCTAAAATGTGTATACACTAGTCAAAATGTGTTGCAGGCCTTCTGCAGTAATGGGTAAATGCATCTTAGCCTAAATGTTGCCCCAGTTTATTGTTTTTGTTTGCATATATTACTTGGGTGTAAAATATAAATAAATAAATATAAATATATAAATATATAAATATATATATATGTTTTTACACACACACACACACACACATAAATATAAAGGAGCCCGGTACAGTGGTGTGCACCTGTAGACTACTGGGAGGCTGAAATAGGTGGATGGCTTGAGCCCAGGAGTTCAAGACCAGCATAGGCAACATAGTGAGACCTCATTTTGAATGAACGAATATATGAATGGGGGAGAGAATGCCCCCCCACACACAAGTGCCAGGTACTATGCAAGCTGTCAAAGAGGACAAGTCAGGCCTGTCCCTCTCCATGCACCTTACCCTCACCTCCTTGTCTCCACTCTGATACAGCAAGATGAGCTGCTGGATTCATTCCTGTCTCCTTTTCTAGAGCATTCAGGCTGACACTGTTCTCTTTCCTGACAGAATGACCATTCTCCCTCCAGTGGAGAAGCTGAAGACAGTGCTCCAGAAGGTGAAGGACTTTCACATAAAGTTCCTGGAGAAGTATGCGTGAGGATGCCTCAGGCCTCCCCCACTGACTCTGCCTCAAGGTCTCACTGAGGCCACTGGTTGTGTCCATCGTCATTTTGCCCAGGAGACTTCTTTCTCTGTGCCTTGGTGTTGGGAGCACTTCTCTTCTGAGCAAATATGAATTCTCAATGTCTCACAGGCTGTTTTTTTGATGCAACCAAAGCAGAGGGGTCTTGCTCAACAGATGTGGCCAAGTTCTCCAAATCATCTATCATTGCTTTTGGAAAGTTCCCTTGGGTTTTAAACAACCAGAGTGTGTCGGATGAGATGTTTTGGATCTGGAGAAACAGGTTATTGGGAAATGTATGACAACCATGGTGAGGACTGGAAGCCCAGAACATCTAATGTGATCTATGAAATAAAACCCTTAGTGGTGTGAAAATGTAGTCCTTCAAACAGTAAAGCCTGGAAGTCCAGTGGGGACTCAGACAGGGTCCATCATTCTGGCCTGGAGGCAGTCAGGCCATCTCAGAAAAAAACCATGAGGACAGTAGCACACAGGACAGATTGCCAGGCTAAGTTGTGGTAGACGCTGGGGACGATGCCCAAGATCAGAGGTCCTGTAGGGAGGAGTGGGTGTAAGTCAGGTACCTGGTTGAGCCAGATCTGTGCTTCTGAGCAGGGGGGATTGAAGGGCTTTGGGGATGAAGGGGTCTCTTGAACATGCTAGGCTGAGATCTTGGTCTGAGAGGTCTCCCTGGACTTCAGGGACACAGGGCACATAGCCCAGCAATATCCTAGTTATGAGGAGAGGGTCTGCCTGTTGGCTTGTGGATCTCCCCCTGGTTACCCAGTGACTGTTTTCTCCCAAGGGCTTGATTGAGTCTTTACACACATCGCCCCCTGCTGGCAGCAGCAGAGATAAGGAAAGACTAAAACTGCCCTAAGCCAGGAAGGGATCCTTAAGGACTTGACCAACCAATGACAGTCAAGCCCCTGTAGTTTCTTCAGTTATTTTAAATGGAATTAAAGTCCATTTTGTACCTCTTAATTGATTGAAGTGCCTGGTAGCTTGCTATGGAGGAGTGAATGCAATCTGATTTGTTTATTCAACTGAATTGAAGTGTTTTAACTTAATGCAAAGTGTTTTGCCTTCACATTAGCTGCTGCCTCCCCTCCCAGCTCTGCAGACAGGGACCGGTAGCATCAGTCATCTCTCCAGGTCAGGAAGGTATCATCCACCAACCATGCCCCTTCCCTGGCATTAGTAAACCTGGACCAGGCTTGACCCACACTCCAGAAGCTCAGTACTCCTATCCTCCTCACCAGGCACCCTCCCCCTTACCATCTGCCTACCAGGGAAGTTAGGGAAACCATGGCCAGCTCAGGAGTTTGGGGACCCAACAAGCCCCAAAATGGAATTGAAGGAGCTGGAGAGAGAAATCTGAAGAATAAGGAGTGAGGTTTGAAAGCAGCCTCCTATGCTACTACTTCCACACTGGGTCCTTGCAGGGGAACACCATAGAAAACTTCAAATTGTCATTACTCATTAGCATTATAGTCCCTGTGAAGAAAGCCACCACAATCCCAAATAACAAAAGGGAATGTTTTGGCACTTTTTCTTCCTTAAAAAGTTGAAAAAGTTGCACTCATGCTTGCCGTATGCTATATAAACCAGGATGCGTCCCAGAGTCGTGAGATTTCTGGTAGAAAGGTTAAATAGTAGAGGCTAGTATATTTTTTATATTTTTGTAACAATTGCTTTTTTCATGGGGGGAGGAGGGGCTAGTATTTATAGTCTTAACAAGTCCAGTAATTTTTTATAAGTCTCTTCAGATTATAAATAACCCCTAAAAACTTTGCAACGTTTACATGATTTTTTAAAAGACGCCATATATACTTGGTTTGCTTTAAAAAAAAATGAATAATAAGGTCAGCTAGTTTAGGAGGCTAACTTCAGGTAGGAAAGCCAATCATGATTAATTTGATTTTCTGCAGATTCTATTCTGATGCCTTTCCTGTTCCGGTACCATCCTAGAAAGCTGATGGTCGTTTGGGGTTGCACTTTGTGTCTACACGTGTGCGGTTTCTGTTGTTCACCCAGCTCTGCGTGTTGGTGATGCTGGGGAAGCTTATGCCAGGCTGTCCCTTGGCTGGTCTATCACCTCACATCTTGAGACTGGGCTCATTGTTTCTGTTCTGATGTGTGGAGGTTTGGGGAGGAGCAGACACAGACATCTCCTGACAAAGGTACTTGATGATAACTCTGCTGGAAGTTTCTAAACAATAAAATATGTGTCCAAAATGGTGACCGTGTTTAACTCTCCTCACTAATTTTGCTCTTTGTAATGTACATTCCTATTGCAATAACAAGCACTTCATCCTACACACTACACCCTCCAGTTACAGCTTCTCAGCTTCCATTTTGTCCTAGGGTTCCACCCTAAGGACATTAAGACCTTGAGCCACTTTTTCTTTCACTTGAGGTAGAGAAACTTCATGCATCCTTTGAACTGGGATGTAATTAAAAATGAATGATGAGGGCTGGGGTCGTAGCTCAGCAGTAGAGCGCTTGCCTAGCACACATGATGCACTGAGTTCGATCCTCAGCATCACATAAAAATAATAAAGATATTGTGTCCACCTAAAACTAAAAATATATATATTAAAAATGAAAAAGAAGGCTGGGGTTGTGGCTCGGTGGTAAAGTGCTTGCCTAGCACCTGTTAGGCATTGGGTTGGATCCTCAGCACCACATAAAAATACATAAATTTAAAAAATAAAGGTGTGTCCATCTACAACTAAAAATTTTTTAAAAAATGAATATGGAGACCTTTGCTTTTTGGTGGATATTATGGCATCTTTCTGGGGCATGGATGTGTAGGAGGAGCTGGAAAGGAACACTGTGAGGCCAGGGGCCACAGGGGAGTTGTCTATACAAGGGTTGCAATAATTTCCCCCAATCCACACTGGTTTTGATATGTGGTTTTCAAACTTTTTCCCCCAAATAAAATTTCTATGTCTTTATTAAAGAAAATTTAGAAAACTTACAAAGAAATATCAGGACCCTCTTTCTTGGAATCATTACGAACCTATTCCAAGTAGCTTAAGCATCCAAGAGAAATGTGTTGCCTTATGTGACTGGGAGGGAAGCTGGCTTGGCTTCTAATGTTCACTCTTTTAAAATTATTCTTTATTGGTTGCATTGTAATTATACATCAATAGTAGGATTTCATTTGCCACAGGACCTTTCCAGAGAAATGGAGTGGGGTGTTCAGGTGAGCTGAGGGTTATTGCTGGATGATAACCAACAGGATCGAATATACTCTGCATCTTCCCACTGTACAACAAAAACTACATGGAAACAGATCTCCCTGTCTTAGGAGTAAACTTGGCATTGTTTACCATACAGTGAGTCTATCAAATAGAGATTGAAAAAGAGTTGTTATTCTAGATTATTTTCAACATTGTTTGTCATAACTACAGCTAAAAAGCTTTCAGCAAATATTTCATGAAGACCCAGCATGAGCCACAGACTTCAAAGGAATAGCAAGTCAAAAGCTAATAACATACAGTCACTATATTTAAGAAGCCTAGAGAGGACCAATCATGGTGGTGAATGCTGGTAATCCGAGGAGGCTAAGGCAGGAATATTGTAGGTTCGAAGCCAGCCTCAGCAACTTAGCCAGAAACATGGTCTCAAAATTTTAAAAAAGGTGGGGATGGTGCTAGGGATGTGACTCAGTAGTTAAGCACCCCTGGGTTCAATTCATAGTACAAAAAAAAGCCTAGACAGGGAATGGCTACCATAAAGTTCAATGAGCAAATTCTATCCACCCAGCTGGGCTTGAAAGAAATATATTGTTGAGAGCCACAGCCGAAGGGGCCCCAGCAAACTACCAGCTGCCAGCTGATGATTGGCTCACAGTGGCCCCAGCAAACTTCTAGCTGCCAACTGATTGGCTCCTCTGCGGTGATGCTCATTGGGTTGTTTCCCCAACCTTTCAGACCACGGAACTGCTCATTGGGGGACTTTTTTGGCTCCACCCACACGACCCAGCCAATCAGCCTCAAGAGCAGGAGGAGTGGGGGAGGTTGAGAGGCTTGTGGGAAGCCGGTCTTGGCAGTTGGGCTCTGAGGGTTTTCCTGAAGAGCTGTGTGGTGCGGTGTGTGTGTTCTAAAAATAAAGTTCGTTTCTTTTGACAAGTGGCTCCTGAATTGTGCCCAGCCAGACTGTAGCATTTGGTGGCCTGCACGGGGAACGGCTGAGGGTAAGTGATAAGGTAAACTGCTCGCCCCTGAGGGCAGGGTGAGAGGATGGGTAGCCATTTTAAGATTCTTCTTTTGTTTTGTTTCGCTTTTGTTTTAAGTTGCCTGTCCCTGGAGATGAGTGAGATGGAAGAAAAACTGCTTACATCTGAGGAAAAACTATTTGTGTCTGAGGAACAGATAGGGAGAAAGGACGGATGGACATTTCAGGAAGATAGAAAGGCTGATATAATGATTTTGTGTTGTTCCATTGTTGTTTCATTATGTCTCGGTTTTGTTTGGCATCATCTTGTTGGGTTGTATTATAGTAGAAATATGGGATCAGAAATTAGTAAAAAACAAACCGAAAGAGTGTTAAGTAAATTGTTAGAGGAAGGAGGCATCTCAGTAAAATCAAGA
>NW_026000221.1:30187212-30192126 GCF_001458135.2 Marmota marmota marmota | reverse complement strand
TTCCTATCTTCATCCCAGTGCCAGTGAAGACAAAGATAAAACCAATCTACAGCTTCTGCAATAGCTATCACTGAACTGCTTGCAGAACTTGCCTGGACTATGTATCACTTGTATGCATTGTGAACTCACTTGTATGCATTGTGAACTATCTGTTGGTGCAGCGACTTGTGGTAGTGTTGGGGTATTTTTGCTGATGGTGTCATCGGTGGTACAATTTTTCCAAAAGGAGCCATCAATTGTGATGGTCTTCTGCTTGTGATGGTCATTCAGCTAAAATTTGGGGGCCAACAGAGGTGAAGCAAAGAACCTCACCCCCCTGCTGGTACAAAGACCTATCCACAGGTGTGGCTGTATGCTGGACCGGTAGTCAATGACAGGTAAGATCCAATTACAATGGTACCAACCTAAGACAGAAGGCTGACGCCTTGAGGTCAGCTTATCTGATGACGAGTAAGTACCATATGTAGTATTGGACAACCTAAGGCAGGCATGGTCCCTAAGCCACATGCTTGTTGTTTAAACAGAGAGGGGGGGATGTTGAGAGCCACAGCCGAAGGGGCCCCAGCAAACTTCCAGCTGCCAGCACCAGCTACCAGCTGATGATTGGCTCACAGTGGCCCCAGCAGAAGGGGCCCCAGCAAACTTCCAGCTGCCAGCAAACTTCCAGCTGCCAGCTGATGATTGGCTCACAATGGCCCCAGCAAATTTCTAGCTGCCAACTGATTGGCTCCTCTGCAGTGATGCTCATTGGGTTATTTCCCCACCCTTTCAGACCACGGAGCTGCTCATTGGAGGACTTTTTTGGCTCCACCCATGCAACCCAGCCAGTTGGCCTCAAGGGCAGGAGGAGTGGGGGAGGTTGAGAGGCTTGTGGGAAGCCGGTCGTGGCAGTTGGGCTCTGAAGGTTTTCCTGAAGAGCTGTGTGGTGCGGTGTGTGTGTTCTAAAAATAAAGTTTGTTTCTTTTGACAAGTGGCTCCTGAATTGTGCCCAGCCAGTCTGCCGCAATATATGGATGAAGCATAGGAGGGAGGGTGTGAGACTGTTCTCTACCAGCTTGGCTGGGGGATCAACTACTCACCTCTCAATGACCACAGAGAGGGCAAGTACACTGCCAAATACCCTGCCTTTAGTCTTCACCCTGCCCCCAAGCAGGACATCCCCAAGAAAAAGAAGATGAAACTTAATGCTAACTGTACCTCCAGCCTGTCTCCCTTCGGAGGCACAACTCAAATGATGGTATTTCCTATTGAGGTTTCCCATTTAAAAAGGTATCTTTTTGTATCCTCCCCAATTTCATCGACTTTTTCTCTCCATGCAACTATTTTTTTAAGTTGTAGATAGAAATAATACCTTTATTTTATTTATTTTTATGTGGTGCTAAGGATTAAACCCAGTGCCTCACACATGCTAGGCAGGTGCTCTACCACTGAGCTACAACCCCAGCCCTCCATGCAACGATTTGAGGCATCCTTTGAAGTCCTTGTGGAGATATTCAAAATTCATATGTAGCCCAGTAAAAACTTAATCATCTCTTTTTTTAAAAAAATGGACCAGATGTGATGAGCCACACCTATAATCCCAGCTACTCAGGAAGCTAAGGAGGATTGCCAAGTTTGAGGCCATCTTGAGCAACTTAGCAAGACCCTGCCTCAAAATCTAAAAAGGGCTGCTAATGCAGCTCAGTGATGAGAGTGCTCACCTAGCATGCAAGAAGCCCAGGGTACATACACACACAAAATACCCAGTACCCCTATTCCCATGGTTCCAGAATCTTACTGATGCTTAAAATAAGGGCAGAGCACAAAGAGGTATGTTATACAAAAGTGCTAAACTCAAAAAATATTCAGATTATCAAAGTAAGCATGTTCGTGTGGAAAAATTAGAAAACAAAAGTCAAAGGGGGGAAAAAACATGAAATCTTCTTTAATCCTCTCCAGAGTTCATTATACCTCATATTACAGGGAATATTTCCTTACTGTTTTTTTTCCTGAGAATATTTTATATGGTTGAGATGCATGTGCTGTGTGTAGTTTGGGATCCTAACTTTTCCCCCTGAATAAAAATGAGCAATTTTTATGATTCATTAATTCTATGGATGACCATCATATAGTTAATGACATGTTTAATTAAGCATTTAGGTTGTGTGTATTCTTTTTTAAAATAATACTGCTATATAATCAATAAACAAATATATGAAAAAATGTTCATCATCACTAGCAATTAGAGAAATGCAAATCAAAACCACTCTAAGATTTCATCTCACTCCAGTCAGAATGGCAGCTATTATGAAGACATACAGCAATAAGTGTTGGCGAGGATGTGGGGGAAAAGGTACACCATACATTGTTAGTGGTACTGCAAATTGGTGCAGCCAATATAGAAAGCAGTATGGAGATTTCTTGGAAAACTGGGAATGGAACCACCATTTGACCCAGCTATCCCTCTCCTCGGTCTATACCCAAAGGACTTAAAAGCAGCATACTACAGGGACACAGCCACATCAATGTTTATAGCAGCACAATTCACAATAGATAAACTGGAATCAACCTAGATGCCCTTCAATAGATGAATGGATAAAAAAAATGTGGTATATATACACAATGGAATTTTACTCAGCAATAAAAGAGAATAAAATCATGGCATTTGCAGGTAAATGAATGGAGTTAGAGAAGATATAATGCTAAGTGAAGTTAGCCAATCCCAAGAAACCAAATGCCAAATATTTTCTTTGATATAAGGAGGCTGATTCATAGTGGGATAGGGAGAGGGAGCATGGGAGGAATAGACGAACTCTAGATAGGGCAGAGGGATTGTGGGGTAAGGGAGGGGACATGGGATTAGAAATGATGGTGGAATGTGATGATCATTATTATCCAAAGTACATTTATGAAAACACGAATTGGTGTGAACATACTGTGTATACAACCAGAGATATGAAAAATCGTGCTCTATATGTGTAATAAAAATTGCAATGCATTCCACTGTCATATATAAAAAATAAAATATAATAAAATAATATTATATAAGGGACATCCTTACATAGAGTAGTTCCCTCTTTGCATTTAGTATTGTTCTGGAGCATTCCGAGGGGGTGGGTGTTTCCAGCACCTCTTCTTCACTCATCCTGTGAGCAGTGTTCCAGCTGGGGCTGTAGCATTCACCCACTGTGGGATCACACAGTGCCATCTTGTGTGCAAAATGGATTTAATAACACCCCTTATGGGGTGATAGGGTGAGAGTATTAAATGGGAAAGTGTATGTGGTGTGTGTATAATTTAATATAATTCCTAGCATGCAGTAGCTGCATTTGTCATATATCCTGATCATCTTCAATTTATAGCAGTGCTGATATATAATGTTTATATTAAATGAAAAAATATGCCCACAGCATGCCAGATACATTATACAAATGATGCTTAGAGGAAGTAAGGACTGTTTTTCCAATACTTTCAACCTTTACTTTTTGGTACTGGGGATTGAATCCAAGGTGCTTTACCATTGAGCTCCATCCCCAGTCTGAATTTTATTTTGAAACAAGGTCTTGCAGAGTTACTTAGGGCCTTGCTAAGTTGCTAAGGCTGGCCTCCAACTTGTGATCCTCCTGCTTCAGCCTCCTGAGTTACTGGGATTACAGATGTGCACCATCACACTTGGCTCACTTTCCACACTTTTGAACATACTCTGCTAACTAGAGTACACAGGTTAATATTTTGTCAGTGTCATTTTTTTTGTACTAGGAATTGAACCCAGAGGTGCTTTACCATAGAGTCACAGCCCCAGTCCTTTTTATTTTTTATTTTGAGAAAAGTCCTCACTAATTTGCTGAGGCTCTCAGTAAATTGCTGAGGCTGATCATGAATTTGTGATCCTCTTGTCTCAGCCTCCTGAGTTGCTGGGATTACAGGAATGTACCACCATGCCCAGTCAATCTTTTGTCTTTAAAATTTTTTCTTTGTCATAATTTCTGCAATAAAATTGCATTGTCTCAGAGCTAGGGACCTGGCTTCCATCCCCAGTACAGGTGGAAAAAACTGTGTTGGCTCCAGTTACACTAAATTTATAAAAAGTATTTCTTAAACCAGACCTATCTCATGAGAACTGGTACTGTGGACATTTGTTTTTGGTATTGGTCCATCTTGATATGTTGGCACCAGTTAAGAATATAGACCATTTGGGCTCATTGGTGTTTACATGGGGTCAGGTCTTCCCTCAAAATAACTGTCTTTGTCCCTGTATGGTTAAGGTGAGCTGCTGTCATTTCTAAATTAAAACTTGAGAATACTCCCAAGCTGAGCGGGGTGGCACATGCCTGTAATCCCAGGGGCTGGGGAGGCTGAGGCAGGAGGATCTTGAGTTCAAAGCCAGCCTCAGAAAAAGCAAAGCACTAAGCAATTCAGTGAGACCCTGTCCCTAAATAAAATGCACAATGCCGCAGTCTGGCTGGGCACACAATCACGAGCCACCACACAGCTTGTAGATTCAAACAGCAACTCTTTATTCCCGAACTCACACCAGCAGTCTCTGCCCAAATCCACCTTCACTGGGCTTCTATCTCCCAAAAATATACTGTCTGAATCCCATGAGAACTCAAGGGGAACTCAGGCAGCAGGATACGCCCTATTCCCAGCAGGAATAATCTTAAACCTTAAACCTGGAACCTAAACTGGGAACGCCCTAATCCGCCTTGGTCCTTGAGCAAGGTCACCTACATTCAATGTCACTGCAACATGGGGTACGCTGGCAAGGAAATTGTCATACCTACTTGGCTAATGGCTCCCAGCAATACTGTACTTTTAAATGTACTTTTTCACCACCTACAGCTTCACTCTTTTAAAAGAGGGTTAGATTTTGTTTAAATCGCTTCAATGTTAGTTTACATGGCTGCCCTTCAACCAAAGGCTTCTTTTTTTTTT
>NW_026000221.1:30178013-30186724 GCF_001458135.2 Marmota marmota marmota | reverse complement strand
TGATTGGTGGGTAAGGATCAGGTGAGCCAGCAGAGCTAGTCTGATTGGTGGGTAAGGATCAGGTGAGCCAGCAGGGCTAGTCTGATTGGTGGGTAAAGATCATGTGAGCCAGCAGGGCTCACCATTGGATGGCAGGATCATGTGAGCCAGCAGGGCTCACCATTGGGCGGTTCTTTTTTGGGGATGGGGAAGTTAGTCTTTGGAGTCGGGGCGACTCCCAACATTCCCCCCTCTTTGTTATTAAATGAGAGTGGGCGTTGACTCATTCTGGCTGCTTCCTGCTGAAATGGGGCAGTGTGGGAGAAAGAGAGGAGGGAAGTAAGGAGCCCCCACAGGAGGGCAGAGAAGACCTGTATAACTTCAGGAACCAGATCAACGAAGGTTCCTTGCCACCACAGATTCATGATGATGTCAGTCCATTCGGTATAGGTCTTGACTGGAGGTATCATCAGTAGCCAGGAGTTGGTAATTCCTGAGGAGAAGCTGGTTAAAAGCTTGATTAAAAATGTTACCCACCTGAGTCTGAATGAACTTTATGATAAAGGGAAGGAACAGGCCCAGGGAGTTTTTATAGCCCAAATCTAATGGGGTCTCTGGGTCTGCAAGCTGCCTTGTTGGTACAAGGGGGGTTAAGTGTTGCCTTGAGCGGGGGCTTGGCATTTGGGCTTGAAGCAAACAGGTGATGAAGAACCAGACAGAGGGTTTGAGAAGCCAGGTCATCCTGCAGCTAACTTTGTTTGGCATGACCTGCAAACCGGCCTGTCCTGCACCTAACATCCTCAATTCCACTCTTCATTCCTAGTCCAATCTAGCTCCCTCCCCTCTCTATTAAGGCTGCTCTTCAAACTCTCTCCTACCTGGGTGTCTCTGAAACCAGCTTGCTTCTCTCTTCTGTCGCCGTTCCCAGCTTTCCCTAGTCACACCAAGAAAGCATGGGCTTTGTGATAAAGAAGGCAGCTTCTCCCACGCTCTGAAAGAAGGCAGCCAAGGGAGGATGGTGGCCCATTGTTACCAGATTTCCCTTTGAGAGCAGTCAGATCTCTCCAGGTTTTATGTAAAACACTCAACCTTAAATACTTGAAATTCTAGGAGGGTAAACAAAACACACATGTTCCTCCTTAGGCCCAGAAGGCAACTGGTAAAGTGCTCTCTTATGATAAAGGTAGTTCACACTTATTCAGGGGTCACCATGCTCTGGACACCTAAGTGGTTTGTCAGAAGGACAACACACAACTGTCCCACTACCGGCCAGATTCAAGCAACTGGGGGGCTCAGGCTGGAGGGGGCCCTTAGGGTCACTTGCCTTGAATCATCAGACATAGGGCGAAGAGAGGACCCAAGAGGGGCCAGAAATGAGGGGGAGCATAACAAGAGTACTTAATGACAGGTGATAATCGTTGGCTCTTCTGATGAAGGTGTAGGAGTGCCGGGCTTAAGCCTGGAAATACGAATCCATGGTGTAAGTTGGTTATTAGGTAGTTTGAGTGTGGCCGCCAAGGGAGTGCTCATAATCACCTGAGCAGGACCCTCCCATTTTGGTTTTAGAGGGGGCTTTTCCCCCAGTGGGCAATAGTAAACAAGTTGACCAGGTGTTAAGGAGGTGAGGTTTTGAGAGAGACTGGGGTCAGGAAGGAGCCAGTCTTGTTAGCACCAGAGTTCAGAGCGTAGATGGAAGAGGAGGAGCAGGGCGTAAGTTTTGGAGATGGGTAGGAGTTCTGTAGGCAATCTGGGAGAAACAAGGGGATGGCCATACATGACTTCGAAAGGTGAGAGATTAGAAGGCTTCTTTGGCAAGGCCCTAATGCGCAATAAAGCTAAAGGGAGCACCTTTACCCCGTCCAGGCTTATTAAAAGGAGCACCTTTACCCCATCCATGGTGAGCTTGGTGAGGGTCTCTTTAAGGAATCGATTGGTCCTTTCAACCTTTCTGGAAGCCTGGGGGCGGTAAGGGCAATGGAAATGCCAAGGGAGTGATAGCGCGTGAGCCAGTCCCTGAGTTATCTGTGAGGTGAATTCTGGGCCATTGTCTGATTGGATAGAAGTGGGCATCCCGAAATGGGGGATTATGTGAGTCAACTACCATAGAGACCTGCTTGTTAGAAGTGGGAAAGGCTTGTTTTTTACTCAGGGCATGCAGGTGAAATCAATCTGCCAGTCTGCAGCCGGGGTATGACCGTGAGCCTGATGAGAAGGGTAAGGTTTAGGTTTTAATGGAGTGTTGGTATTGGTTCTCTGGCAGATCTGACAAGCAGAAGTGATCTGTTGTAGGAGGGTCTTATCATGTGGGGAAAGGGTGAAAAAAGAGTGAAGGAAAATAGTGAGACTCTGTGGACTAGAATGGAATAGAGAGTGAAGAAATTGGAAGAGTTGTTGGGGATCTTTGGGCTGATTCCCGGTGGTAATGAAGAGTAGCGGATAGGAGGTAAAGCTCTGTAGGATGGCTGATCAAGCCACTTGATCGGCCTTGGATTCCCCATAGTAGTAAGGGAGGAGTCAGTTTGGGGCCTTGCAATGGATTATTCCCAGTTGGGAAGGCAGCCTGGAGGCTTGTAGTAGGCCAGAAATAAGTGTGGAATTAATGACTGCCGTCCTTCTGGTGGTCAGTAACCCCCTTTCTTCCAAATGGCTGCATGGAAAATCTGTATATAGGGAGAGGGTTTTTCCCTCCGCTAGCTCGCATGCCCTTGGGGCAGCTCTGAGTTCAGCTTGTTGGTTGGTGGTATTGGGTGGGAAAGGTTTTGCCTGTATGATGGATGAGAGGGAAATGACAGCATACCCCACTACTTTAACCCCTTCGTGTATAAAGGAACTACCATCTGAGAACCAGACGAGGTCTGAAGAGGGCAGGGATCCCTCAGAAACGGTGGTAGGGCAGGGTAAAATCGTCTCTAATACCTCCAGGCATTTGTGGACAGGATCTGTGAGGGAGAAGATGGGAGGAGGGAGGCAGGGTTTAATGGAGAGCAGGGCTGAAAAAAGATGGAGGGATTTTCAAGGAATGAGACAAGGAGGGATAGAACCCTGGAAGGAGGAAGTGACTGTAGCCCCTTGTAAGTGAGAAAATCCTTTAGATGGTGAGGAGATGAGATGGTTATCAGGGAGCCAAAGGTAAGCTTGTGTGCTTCTTTCTGGAGGTCATGGGCCGCTGCTAGGGCTCTGAGGCATGGGGGCCAGCCCCTGATGGTGGGGTCGAACTGTTTGGATAGGTAGGCCACTAGTGCAAATGTGGGGCCATATTCCTGACCCAGAACGCCCAGACTTTGTCCCTGTTTTTACATAGAGGGTGAAGGATTGGGAGAGGTCGGAGAGATGCAGGGTGGGTGCCTAGAGGAGGGCCTTTTTAAAGGACTTCCCTACCGCTGAGAGTAGGGGTTCATCTTGGGGGCCCTTGGCCAGATTATATAGCGGCCTGGCGAGGAGGGAGAAATTCAAAAGTAATCCAGGCCCTGAAGTACCCAGCCAAACCCAAGAAGGAGAGTCATATTTGGTCTTTGGTGTAGGTATAGACACAGTAAGCTGTTTTCTGTCTACTGTAATGGCCTTTTTCCCTTGAGAGAACCCTAGGTACATGCTATTTGGGCCTTTTGTGGAGAGGCCCGATATCCCTTTAAGGCCAAGAAATTAAGTAGGATAAGTCTGTCATCTGTTGAGCACCCTTTGGATAGGCTAGAAGAATTTGTTTACAAGAGGTGCAGAGAGCAGGATTGGACTGGAGCCAGAAGAAAGCCTGGAAGAGATCCCTTAGAATGGAGGGATCCAGGGACCCAAAAAGGGACCATCTGCTTTGGCTGTCTAAGGGATAAGTGGGCCAGGCCTAGGTGCTATATTTGATCCAAGAGGCATTGTAGGGGAGAGTCGACCGGCAGAGAGGACACATTACCCATGTAAGGAGGAGGGAAGAGGATGCAGAGAAGGAGGAAACTGACTTATTGGCAAAAGGGGCGTCCCCGCTAGAGCCAAAAAATCAGGAGTGCCTAAGTGGCAGGTTTGAGCTGCAGAGATTGGTCGTCACCGAATCCTGACAGTTGAAGCTCTCGTCCTGGACGGAGCCGGAACCATGGGAGACCTTGGCCACAGCTTTTCGGGACCCCTCCTGGAGAGGCCGGATACTCCCAGGGCCGGAAAGAGGGGACAGGAAGGGGAGGGTAAGTGTCTCTCTAGTGGCCGAGTCTTAAGGTGAGAGGACTAGGACTTTCAAATCTGCCCAAGGAAGAAGTCCCTGAGAGCCACCGTAGCCTTAAAGGCTGTGTTGGGGTGCTTTCCTTCCCGCAGGTGGGCAAAGAGATTTGCCGGACGATAATCAACATATTGCAAGAGGGTGGATTCGGGGCACTCGGGGTGAAAAGATTGGAGGTTGGAGGCCAAGGTTTGTCCAAAGAGGTGTGGACTATCTTAAAATCCCTGAGGAAGGACAGTCCAGGTTAAAGGCAAAAAGATATCCTTTAAATCTATGACTGACAAGTGGGTGGCAGTGTGGGGGATCTGAGACAGCAGAGTGTATGGGTTGGGAACCAAAGGATGTATGGGCCTAACGGAGGTGTTTATGAGTTGTAGGTAGGACCTGTTGGTCTTTTTTTACCGCTAGTATGGGAGTATTGTAAGGGGAATGAGCAGGACGGAGGTACCCCTTGGCTAAGAAGGTCCTGAATAATAACTGGTGCGCAGGAAATGGTGGAGGGGGTGTGGGTATCCCATACAATCGGGTCAACCAGGTTAGTATGGTATTTCATGTCAGCCTCACAAGTGGAGCAGAATGGCCAGTCTTCAGCCCAAAGGGCCAGAAAAGATGAACAGGCCGATTCTGGGAACTGACTGATGCCAGGAGCCCGGATGCTGATTGTTGTATTGAATTTAGAGAGAATATCTCGGCTGAGCAAAAGAACTTGACATTGGGGCATAACTAGGAACATCTGAGAGAATGGGAAGTTGTCTATGGAACAGAGTAATAGGGGAGTCTTTCTTGGATAGATGGTCTTTCCTCCTACCCTGACAATAGGAGAGGTGGATGGCACTGTTTGCCCCCAGAATTCTGTCAGGACTGAGAAGGTAGCCCTGATGTCAAGGAGAAAGTCAACCTTGCATCCATCCACCTGAATCCACACCCTGGGTTCCTGTCTATTGATTGTTAGGGAGGGGACAAGGACCCAAGGCTCCGTCAATCTATTGCCATGCCCAGAAGGTCGGAGGGTTCCCTGGCCATAGGCCTCCTACGGGATCTAGGACAGTCAGAGCCCCAATGACCTTGTTGTTGACATTTAGGGCATGGAGTATGCAGAGTGCGTGGTGCGGGGCATGCCCTGGCCCAATGTCCCTCCTTGCCACACTTGAAGCAAGCACCCAGCGGGATTTTCGGTGATGGGTGGTGACCCGAGGAAGCACCCTGCAGGGCCTGGACAAGCATCTGAAATTTCTTGGTCTGGGGGGTGGCAGGGCCTTGTTTGAGCTTTTTTAGTTTGGCCCAGATGTTGGGGTAGCTCTGCGAGAGGAAATATGTCATAAGGACATGACGGCCATCTGGGGTTTCAGGAGTTTGATCTGGGGCAGCAAGTGGCCCCGGAGGGTGATTGGGATTAATCTCGGTGTGTTTCATCCGCATGAGCTCTGGCAAGTTCCCAGACTCCGGTACGTTCATCAAGAAGGAGAGTATTACCCAATAACATATAAGTGAGGCTATAAGCCTGGAGGACCCATTGAAACTCTCTTATGTAAGTGGTGGGATCTGTGATGAATGAGCCCAGCTTTCGCTCAAGTTGCATGGGGTCATTCTCTATGATTGACATGTACCAGGATAATGCCCTCAGGTCCAGCAACCTCTCTTAAAGGGGCCATGGTTTGTGGGACTAGGGGCGGGACCTAGTTTGGGGGGAACTAAAGGTGTCAGCGGAGTCAGGGGGAGCACCTGAGGGGCTGGATGGAGCCAACGGGGGAGGTCGGTAAGGAGGGGGTTCATCTGCCGGATAGGTCGGGATGAGAACGAAGAAGAGAAAAAGCCTCAACATAGGGGAACTCCTTCCACTTTTTCAAGCACTCACAGAAGTTAAACGGATATCTGAGAATTGCGGGATCTAGGGATCCTCCTGGGGGCCATTGACTTTGATTGTCTAATTGATAGTAAGGCCAATCTTGTGTGCAGAATTTAATAAGGGGGAGTCTGCAGGGAGGGAAGAAGAGGCCCCCCATAAGTCAGGAGAGGGACAAGGGTGGTTAAGAGAGAGAGGGGGGTGGAGGGGAGTGCCTGTTCTTCCACCCCTCAGTATCTCCCGCTCATGAACCGGGTTCCAGAGAGTCCACCATGACCATGAAGGTCGAGGTGGGGTGCATTCTCTCCTCCGATTCGGCGTCAGAGGTTTGCCGGACTATCACGGTCAAAGCCCCTGCGTAGCCCATCTGAAGTTGGATACCCGATAGGGTAACTTACCTACTGAAGAGCCAGTGTTGTGTGAGTAGCAGCAGCGCTCCAAAGAGTGGACGAGGATGGCAAGCCTTGAGAGAGGGGGCCCTCGAGCATCGAGGCATTCCCCATCCCGGGTTTTGGCACCAATGAAAGAACAATCAAGGCTTGCCGTAGGAGAAAATGCCTGTTTATTGAGGAACAGCTCTGCATATTTATAGAGCCGGGGGTGGTTTGACAGTTATGACAGTTTAATGGTTGAAGGGTTTGACAGTTGGCATGGGGTGCTTTTTGATTGATGGGTAAGGATCAGGTGAGCCAGCAGGGCTAGTCTGATTGGTGGGTAAGGATCAGGTGAGCCAGCAGAGCTAGTCTGATTGGTGGGTAAGGATCATGTGAGCCAGCAGGGCTCACCATTGGACGCTTCTTCTTGGGGGATGGGGAAGTTAGTCTTTGGAGCCCAGGCGACTCCCAACAAATGTGGTAAATAACTTTTACATTTTTGTCAGCCAGGTGTAATGGCCCTATATTTAATGAAAGATAAATGGGAGAGTCATGGGTCAGCTGCTAGGAATTTTCCTTAAAGAAGTCTTGTCTACCCTGTGTCCCTTTGCTCCCCTGTCCTTTCCTCTATCTAGCTGCTTAGAATATGACTGTAGTGGATGGCATCTTATCCACCCTAATAGGACCACATACTTGCCCATAGTAAATACTCTGTAATATTCATCAATTATTTTGTTGTTATTATTATTACATCCTACTCCTAATGTTACCGATGTTGGCCGGTGACGAGTCCTTGCTTCCCCAATGTTGAAGAATAACACCAAAGAGGCACGCTGAGGGCAGAGTAGAAATTAGAAGTTTATTAAAGGACAGCAGAAAAGACTTCTCCTGGAGGAAGAAGGGGACCCAAGAGGTGGAATCCGTGGAAGTGCGGTTGTCTCCCCTTTTTATAGTTTTGGTGATAGAATGTAGGTTGGAAGGCCCGAGGGGTGGGACACAGGTGGGCCAAACAAGTAATCTGGGCAGGAAGGACTTCATTATCACTTCTTGGGATGGGCTATCTCCAAATCTGTTGGGGGCTGTTTCCTGGGTTCCATTAACATTTCTTTGGGGTGGACTTTGGCCTAGGGCCTTTCCAGGACTTCATTAACATTCCATGAGTTGTCCTGCGTTCCCAGAATCATTGTCAGCATGGCCTCCATTTTAGATCTTACTCGATGTGATATTAGACCCGATTTACCTAACTACACTGACTACCTAATTTTAAATCTGGCTTCACTAATGATGACATCTTTTGAGATTTCAGAAACATCTGTCTAGAGTTTAGTTTAATTGTCCCATCCTTATTATCTTTGTAAGATGCCCTTTGTAGGGTGGATCTCAAATGTCCCCCAAAGAGTCATGTATTAAAGCCTTGATCCTGAGGGTGGTGCTATTGTGAGGTGATAGAACCCTTAAGATGTGGGGTCTGTGGGTAGTTGTAGATGGACATAATACCTTTATTTTATTCATTTATTGTCATGTGGTGCTGAGGAACCTCCAAAACTGTAAGCCAAAATAAATCTATTCTAAGTTGTTTATCTCAGGTATATTGTTATTATGATAGAAAGCTAACACATTGGTCATCTTTTTTTTTTTAAAGCAGGATTTTTAAATTTTTTAGTTGTAGATGGACACAATATCTTCATTCTTATTTGTTTATTTGTTTGTTTATTTATTTTTATGTGGTGCTGCGGATCGAACCCAGGGCCTTACATGCACAAGGCAAGTGCTCTACCACTGAGCTACAGCCCCAGCCCCACACATTGGGCATCTTAATAAGGGTTAGCAACCTTCAGATATGCCAGAGTCTCTTGTCACACATTCATTCAGCAAACACTGGCAAAGAAGCTGTGTGTCAGGCACAGCACTGAGTGACAGGGATGCAGCAGTGAACAGGTGTGGTCCCACAATGTAGAAAGGTAATAATGCTCCAGACTGCATATGAGGAGACCAACTGTTTACATTGTTGGTAGGGGTGGAGGAGAGAGCATTTGGCACTGTCACATTAAACATACGTATGCCTATTCTAAATCTACAGTAATCAAGACAGTCTGATATTGATGCAAGGACAAACAATGGAGCAGAATATATTCTAGAAATAGATTCACACATATTTATTATTTTGGCCCAAAATTGACTACACATGCTTGTGTTTGTACACTTACATACACATACCTTTGGTACTTATATTGATAAAGTTATTTTTTGAGATACTAGAGGTATAACTCAGGGGCACTCTACCACTGGCCTTTTTTTTTTTTTTTTTTTTTTTTTA
>NW_026000221.1:30166348-30175848 GCF_001458135.2 Marmota marmota marmota | reverse complement strand
TTTTTTTTTTTTTTTTTGATTTATAATTCTTTTTTTTTTTTTTGGTTGTTCAAAACATTACAAAGCTCTTGACATATCATACCACTGGCCTTTTATTTTATTTGATTTTGAGACAGAGTCTCACTAATATGTTGAGGCTGGCCTCAAATTTGCAATCCTTCTGCCTTAGCCTCCAGAGTTGCTGGAATTACAGGCATGTGCCACTGCACCTGGCTGACAAAAAGATTTTGTCAGAGTAAGGAGAATCTCTTAATAAATGGTGTTGTAATACCTGGGTATCCATAGGTGGGGGAAATGAACCTCAATCAATGCCTACTGCTCAGGAATGCAAAATTTTAGGTGGATCACAGACCTAAAATTTAAGATCTGTGCCAGGTGTGGTGGTACACACCTGTAATCCTAGCAACTCAGGAGGCTGAGGCAGGAGGACCACAAGTCAGAGGCCAGCCTGGGAAACTTGGTGAGGAGACCCTGTCTCAAAAATTAAAATTTAAAAAGGCTGGAGATGTAGCTCAGTAAAAAGTGTCCCTGAGGGCTGGGGCTGTAGCTCAGTGGCAGAGCACTTGCCTAGAACATGTGAGGCACTGGGCTTGATTTTCAGTACCACATAAAAATAAAAACAAACTTTAAAAAGGCCCTGAGTTTAATCCCCAGTACCAGAAAAAAAAATTAAGAGCTGTAATTATAATGCTTCTAGAAGAAAACATAAGAGAATATCTTTGTGATTTTAAGATAAGTAAATCTTCTCTAGTACAAAAAAAGATACAAATCATTTTAAAAATTGGCAACTGGGTTTTATTTAAATTAAGAATTTCTAATTTTTAACTGGACACTAAGAAAATGAAAAGCCACAGAACATAAATCTGATAAAGGACTTGTATCCAGAATATATAAAGATCCCGAACACTTCAATAACAAGACAAACAATCCAATAAAAAAAGGAGGAGAGACTGAAGGTTCCTCAGGGGTAGAGCATTTGCCTGGCATGTGTGAGGCCCTAGGTTCAATATTCAGTGCTACAAAAAATGAAGTAATAAATAGCTCTGTATCCAGTAAATATTAACTATTATTATCTAAAATGGAGGAAAGATATAAGCAGACATCTCACAAAAAGATACATATCAAGAATAAGGAAGGATACTCATCATCATCAGTCAGCAAAAAGATGCAAATGAAATCTCTAGGGTACCATGAGAATGACAGAAATGAAAAAAAGATTGGTGATGCTAAATGTTGAGGATGTGGAACAACATCCACATTTAGCATCATTTAGGTGGGAAGGAAAAAAGTGATGCAATCACTTTGGAAAAGGGTAATTTCTTACAAAGTTAAACATCCATCTACTCTATGACCCAGCAATCCCACTCCTAGCTGAGTATTTACCCAAAAGAAACACATATCCACAAAAGCCTTGTGTAAGTGTATCATCCACAGCCCGGTTGTGCGAGGACAGTGGGAGAAGTTTCCAATAGACCAAAGAAGACACCTGGAGATGGGAGTGAGGTGTTAAGTTTTATTGAAAAATGCTTGCAAGGATGCATGAGTGGACCGGTGCTTTGTCAGAAAGTCCAGTGACCGGCTGGACAGGTACAGGTCCATTTCATACAGTGTCTCAGCCCTATTTTGTATTTGATTTAGAGACAGAGTCTCAGGGCTTCTTCAGAACAGTAGCACCTCCCTTCCTCCACAATGCTTTGTCTACTAGCAGCTGGACAAGAGCTTCCCCTGATGCTCTGTTCTGCACCAGCTACTGCAGGGAGCGGGGTTTGTATGTTAGGTTACAGAAGCAGCATCAGTTTAGCTTGTTTTGTCGCATGGTGTGACCAGCAGCCCAAGGAACTTGGCATGCATGCAAGAAAACCTCTCTCTACAGATATCTTGCCCTGATTCCCAGCATACATGAGAGAAAACCAGTGTCCTTCAGGATAATATTTATCTGGACATTCTGACCCAGACTCATTTTCACTGTTCCCTTAGTTTGGCTAGATTCTGGGAACAGAGTGGCACTTCAGGGACATGATATTTAACTGTCCTCCTTTTCTCCCTAGATGACACAATAAGAAGACTGTTTTTGGTGTTCCTCTGCTGGCACTGTCATCTGCAAAACCTGCCCAGGCAGAAAGTCGGGGTGGTCCTAGGGCTCACTTTAGAGAGTTTCTCACTCTCAGGGAGCACTGTCTTCTGATGCCTGCTGAATAATGTCTGAAAACTATTGTTTCATATCTTTTGTCCAAGTTTTTAGCTATTTATGGTTGTCAGGTAATTCAATCTTCTCTTACTCCATCAGGGCCTGGAGCAAAATGTTCCTGTTTTGTCTCTTTGGAGGGCTATTATTCATTTAAAAAAATTTATAACCATCCTCTAATTGGGCATTTCATTATTTGTTTTGTTTTGTTTGGGGGGGGGGCACTAGGGATTGAACTCAGGGGCATTCAACCATTGAGCCACATCCCCAGCCCTATTTTGTATTTGATTTAGAGACAGGGTCTCCCTGGTTGCTTACCACTCCACTAAGTTGCTGAGGCTGGCTTTGAACTGGTGATCCTCCTGCCTCAGCCTCCCGAACTGCTGGGGTTACAGGCATGCACCACTGTGCCTATCTCATTTCATTATTTGTAAAATATGACTCCACAAACTTCATTTTGAGGGGTTGGAAGTACATGCATCCCTTGATCTAGAAATTCCACCTTGAGGAACTTATCACAGAACATTTTCCCATGTGTGAACGATATATGTAGAAGGACATTCTTGGTAGCATTATAGGTCATAGTAAGAAAATGGGGGCCAGGCACAGTGACACATACCTGTAATGATGAATTGAGATGAAGCTCAATGGTACAGTGCTCCTGGTTTCAACCCCCAGTAACTCTCTGCCACACACAAAAGTACATGTGGTGGGTCTCACTATCCATTAATAAGGAATTGTTTTATCACTTTAAGGAATACTATGCAATGAATGCATCTGTATATACCTAAATAAGGTCATTTAAGATACATTTTTAATGTGAGATAATAATTATCATCACAAACACAGCATAGTGGTAAACATCTCCATTATTATCTCAATAGACTCAAATTGTCCATATCCTAGGAATTTTCTCTCCTCTCCCAAATAAGGCAGCCACCTTACTCTGAAGTGAGTTTTACCCCTGGGTGTTTTGATGGGTCAATAAACCTATTCTCAGGATAAACAAACTCAAAACACAGAGTCTAATTCTCCAGAAGCTGAAATTATTTTAAAAATTTTGGAATGCAAACCCGAAAGGCAAACAGCTCTTGTCTCATTTAGGAAAAAGGGTCTTTTTTTTAGTAGTATTGGGGATTGGATTCAGGGTACTCTATTACTGAGCCATATCCTCAGCCATTTTTAAGTTTTATTTATTAATTTTTAGAACTGGGGATTGAACCCATGAGTGCTCTACCCACATTCCCAGCCCTTTAAATTTTTTGAGACAGGGTCTTTCTAAGTTGCCCAGGCTGACTTCAAACTTGGGTTCCGCCTGCCTCAGCCTCCCGAGCCACTGGCATTGCAGGCATGTGCCACTAAAAAGTGATCATTTTATAAAGACACTAAAACTGACATTCAGAGAGAATCAGCAATGAGAGTCCATGGCCCAAAGCTTTGTTTTCTTTCTTTCTTTCTTTCTTTTTTTTTTTAAATGTACTTTGTCCTGAAGTTCTTCAGTTGCTTTGTAAGTCTATCACTACATCCCTTCCTATGGCTTGTTTGGCTAACTTATTTCTTAGATTTTAAAAAAAAATTATTTTTTAGTTGCAGGTGGACACAATACCTTTATTTTATTTTTATTTGGTGCCAAGGATCGAACCCAGTGCCTCATGCATTCTAGGTGAGCACTCTTTCCTCTGAGCCACAACCCCAGCCCCTTATTGCTTGGATTTTAAGAGCCAATAAATTCCCCCTATTTGCCCATGTTAGCTGGAGTTAAGTTTCTGTTGCTGGCAGCCAAACCATATGCATATGCATAGACAAAAATAGGGAACAATATTATTGCATGGATTTGGTCTGTAAATGTTCAAATAAACATTTCAGCCTGATTGTGAGCAAAGAGGACTTGGATGACAAAATGACAGTCCACAATGATTGTCAATTTTGTTGGCAAGGTGAGACTGAGATATTCTTTGCTGTTGAAAGGCAGGCAGTGTGGATTGTGAGCAAAGAGCAGGCCTGTGGGTAAGATTAAGATAACAGTTAATTATAAATACATAAGTAATGTTATTTGAAAAGATGTAGGTTGAAGCCAGGCCTGGTGGTACATACCTGTAATCCAAGCTACTCGGTGGGGTGAGGCAGGAGAATCTTGAGTTAAAGGCCAATCTGGGCAACATAATAAGACAACCTTCAAAATAAGATGCAGGTTGAATTATGAATGGAAAAAATTCAGTGATATCTGAGATTCACTTTAAATTATTTCAGGAGAAAAATAATTCAGTGAAAAAAAAGAATGGGGGGCTGGGGCTGTAGCTCAGCAGCAGAGCGCTTGCCTAGCATGCATGAGGCACTTAGATCCTCAGCACCACATAAAAATAAACAAATAAAGGCTGGGGTGGTGGCTCAGTGGTAAAGCGCTCTCCTAGCATGTGCAAGGCCCTAGGTTCGATCCTCAGCACCACATAAAAATAAAGACATTGTGTTGTGTCCATCTACACCTAAAAATAAATAAATATTTAAAAAATAAATAAAATAAAGATAAAAAAGCTTTTATTTAAAAAATAAATAAAGACATTGTGTCCATCTACAACTACAAAAATAAAAACTAGTACAGTTGGAGCTGTGGTTGTGGCTCAGTGGTAGAGCGCTTGCCTAGCAAATGTGAGGCACTATGTTCGATCTTCAGCACCACATTAAAAAAAAAAAAAGAATGGGTAAAGGAATTGTGGCAAAATATTGATAACTGGAACAATGAACATATAGAGGTTCATTATATTATTCTCTTTGATGTTTACTTTCATAATACGTTTTCATTTTCTTTCTTGGTACTGGGCATTTAACCAAGGGGCACTTAACTACTGAGCCACATCCCCAAGTTCCTTTTATTTTTTATTTAGAGACAGGGTCTCACTAAGTTGCTTAGGGTCTGACTAAGTTCCTGAGGCTGACTTTGAATTTGCAATCCTACTGTCTTGGCCTCCTAGTGGCTGGGATTACAGGTGTGCATCACTGTGCCCAGCTCATAATACATTTTCATAGTAAAATGGTCATAATAAAAACATTTTTAAAACCTATAATCCTTAAACCCAGACAAAAATCACTGGCTTTCAATTTTGTGTACAGCCACGAGGTCCTGGGTTCAATCTCCAGCACCACACACACATACACAAAAGAACAGCTATGAAGGTATATATTTCATTTTATTTATTGATTTTATTTTGTTATTTTATTTATTTGGCACTTGGTGGGGCTCCAACCCAACCCAGGGTCTGTTCATGCAACGGTACATGTTCCACCACTGAGCTACACCCCCCCATCCCACAGGCATATACTTCAAAAACAGCATTGTATTGAATACATGCTCAAATAGCATGTCCTAAAATATTCTTTACCACATTTCTTTCTAATAACTACAAATTATGCATTGAAGGGATGTAAAACAATTTAATGGGGAGTATTCAGGTTATTTGCAATTTCTCACAACCATAAACAATTTTTCAACAGTCTTATACTGAATTTTTGTTTCACTGCTCTAACTTCCCTAAAATAAAGGGCTGGAAAGATTTGTAGATTAAAAAAATTTTGGTGGGGCATGGTGGTGCAGACCTACAATACCAGCAGCTCGGGAGGCTAAGTGAGGCAGGAGGATCACGAGTTCAAAGCCAGCCTCAGCAAAAGTAAGGCGCTAAGCAACTCAGTGAGACCCTGTCTCTAAAGAAAAATACAGAATAGGGCTGGGGGAGGGTAGGGAAGAATGAAGGAACTTTCGATTGTGCAGAGTGGTGGGGGTGTGGGAGTGGGAAAGACGGTGGAATGAGATGGACATTATTACCCTATATACATGTATGATTACGCTACCCATGTGACTCTGCACTATTTTCAGCCAGAGGAAGGAGAAGTTGTGCTCCATTTGTGAACAATGTGTCAAAATGCATTCTACTGTATTGTATACCTCATTAAAACAAATTTAATAATAAAAATAAAACAAAATAGGGCTAGGGAATGTGGGTCAGTGGTTGAGTGCCCCTGAGTTTAATCCCTGGTACTGCCCCACAAAAAATGTTTAAGCACCAGGGGGAGCTAAACACCTACACAATACCCACAGGCAGTGGTGGCAGTGGGTGATCTTTTCTTTTCTTTCTTTCTTTCTTTTTTTTTTTTTTAAGAGAGAGAGAATTTTTTTAATATTTATTTTTTGGTTTTCCGCGGACACAACATCTTTGTTTGTATGTGGTGCTGAGGATCGAACCCGGGCCGCACGCATGCCAGGTGAGCACGCTACCGCTTGAGCCACATCCCCAGCCCCAGTGGGTGATCTTTTCGACTGACGCCCCCCCCACACACACACACACCGTCCCTCTAACTTTGCAGTTTGTACAATGAAAGAGGGTTCGTGACTCCTAAATAACACTTGGCACCCAGGAATGCTTAACAGAGCCACTGATCCTTCAAACTTCACCCCATCCCCCCTGCATTCTTGAATGTGGACAACTGATATTTCTCAAGTGCATTAAGTGCCATCTCCTTCAAATCCCAAGCCTTTCTAGTGAAAATAGTCTTTTATTTTTTATTTTTGGGGTGGAACTGGGGATCGAACCCAGGGTTTTGTACATGGTAGGGAAACATTGTACCATTGAGCCTAGTCCCTAAGCCCTTTCTTTTTTTTTTTTTTTTTTTAACTTTTTATTTTTTAGGTGTAGTTGGATACAATACCTTTATTTTGTTTATTTATTTTTTATGTGGTGCTGAGGATCTAACCCAGGGCTTCGAACGTGCTAGGCGAGTGCTCTTCCCCTGAGTCACAACCCCAGCCCTCTCTAAGCCCTCTCTGTGTGGACATTTTGGCACTTCAATTAACAAGAAGTGTCATTTAGGTAAGAATGGTTTATCTCAGATTACCAGTTGGGCAGGTGAGCCAGGCCTGGCCAATCAATACTCCATGTGTACTCCGACCCCTGTGATTGGCTTGGGATGGCATTTAACCTTCACCAGACCAATTAAAGCCCGGCTCAGGATATTTACTAGAAGTGTGGAGAAGGAATTGCTGCAATCACAGGGGCTGTGACTTCGTTGTATGGCCTTGTGTCGAAGAGCATGGGTTTTCAGGAAGAGCTTTGGACTTCATTTTGGAATCCCCTCTTCATCGCTTAATGCCCAGGTGACCTTTCCTGAATTCCTTAATACCTCTGAGATGTGGTTTCCTTATCTGTAAACTGGGGCAGTAATCATTTCTAGGTTACAGATCGTTCTGGATTTCATATGATGTAACATGTAAAACACTAAGTGCTGAGACTGGTATGTATAAATCATTCCATGATGTCGGCTGTTATGACACAGTTTAAGTCCTGAGATGTGGAGGTAAAAACTTCCACCTTGCTAAGCCTGTTCATCCACAGCACTATTGCTCTCTCACCAAGTATATATGCCTTTTCCACAGACAGTGTATGTGTAAATGAGGCATCCCCAGATGTTGACCAGAGCCCGGAATTTTCTGGGAAGGGCCTCCTTTCATACATTTGATCCTGTTGACAGAAAACAAGTTAGAGCTGTCTGGTCAAAGTAAGCTAATTCCTCTGCATCTATCCTGGGAAAGCCATTGCTCTAGACCTGTGTGTTAAGCTATGCCTGGGGAAAGGGTGATTTGTGCCGGGCTTCCTTTGTGTCAGGTAATATCAACTGGTAGCCAAGTGAGAGGTAGCCAACTGTTAGCTGATGGATTGCAGGATAGTTCAAACTCACAGTGACTGAGAGTTGGTAAGGTTAGGGTCCCCTAAAGCAGAAGTGGAAAAATTTTCCTGTAAAGAACCAGAAAATAAACACTGTACGCTTTGTGTTATGTTTTGGGTCTTAAATGTCTCCCTAAAACCATGTGGTGAGGGATTAGTTGCTAGTCTGTGGTGCTAATGGAAGGTGGGGGAACTTCTAGGAGGCGGTGTTTAATGGAAGGAAGTGAGGTCATTGGGGGCATGCCCTTGAAGGGGATATAGGGGACCTTGGCCCCTCCTCTATCTTTGCTTCCCAGAAGCTATGAAGGGAGCAGCTTTGCTCTTGCATATGCTCCCTGCCGTGTTTTACCTCATCATAGCCCAAAGTGATAGAGACAAGTGACCATGAACTGAAACCTATGTAACCATGAGCCAAAATAAACCTTTCTTTTTTTTATAGTTGATTTTGTCAGGTATTTTGTCACAGC
Organism: Marmota marmota marmota; assembly: GCF_001458135.2. Lineage (NCBI taxonomy): Eukaryota > Metazoa > Chordata > Mammalia > Rodentia > Sciuridae > Marmota > Marmota marmota. The sequence goes on along the minus strand of NW_026000221.1, from coordinate 30,167,485 downwards.
AACATAAAGCTGACTAACAAATATGGTCTCTGTTGCAACTGCTCAACCTTACTTTTATAGCATGAAGGCAGCATAGAAAATATGTAAACGGGGCTGGAGATATTGCTCAGTGGTAGGACCCTAACCTAGCATGCATGAAACCCTTGATTTGATCCTCAGAAACACACACACAAAAGGGGAAAATAACAAGCATGACTATATTCCACTAGAACTTCAATTACAAAAATAGGCAGTAGGGCCTGTAGTTGTGGCTCAGCGGTAGAGCACTTGCCTAGCATGTGTGAAGCCCTGGGTTTGTTCGATCCTCAGCACCACAGGAAAATAAATAAATAAATAAGATAAAAGTAAAAAACATAGGCAGTAGGCTGGGCTTTTCATTACAAAAATAGTTGGTAGGGTGGATTTGGCCCATGGGTTATAATTTGCTGACCCCTAGCTTTGGGGGAAAACCTGATTATAGTTATTCAAAAAGAATTGAATAAAATTGCCCCCCCCCCAAATCCAATCACGATGAGCCCCAAACTCTCCTGGCATAATCTACCTTTTTTGTCCTCTTTAAGCAAACAAGAGGAAATAGATGACTACCCTGGGCCAGGGATTCAGTCTATGTGGATGGAACCACAAGAGGCTCTTTTTGTCTGTGGATCTACTTACATACCAGAGGTTAAGAAAGATATAGTGCATGCCAGGGAACTTGTGTGTTGCAGCTTTACTTTTTAAATAAACTAATTTATTTTGTGCGTACTCTTTTCTTAGGCAGATCTCTGGACTCATGATTATCCATGAATCAAGACCTCAGACTTTCAATGGTACAAGATCATGTGTTATGGATTACTCACTCTCCAGGTGTGCCTCATTGTTTTGTTATGATTGGCATTTTTATTCACTGAACTCACGTCTTAGATGTAAGTATATATTAACTGATGTTAGCAAAATGTTAATCCATCATGTGTACATTGGCAAAAGCATTCTGATGCTTTCATACTGACCAAATATTAGTTTGAAGAATCTTATATTGAGCAAGTATGATCCATGGTCTTCTCTGAGTAAATGTGAGGAAAGAAAAGGAAACTCTGGGGATGACTTTGTGTGAGTGAGTGTATATATATATATATATATATATATATATATATATTT
>NW_026000221.1:30148555-30166326 GCF_001458135.2 Marmota marmota marmota | reverse complement strand
TTTTTTGGTGGAGCTGGGGTTTGAACTCAGGGCCTATGTGCATGTGAAGCAAGCACTCTACCAACCGAGCTATATCTCCAGCCTATTTTTTAGTTGTAGATGGACACCATAACTTTATTTTATTTATGTGGTGCTGAAGATTGAACCTAGTGCCTCTCAAGTGCTAGGCAAGAGCTCTACGACTGTCACAACCCCCGCCCCTCTGGGGATGTCTTTGAGATAGAAGCCAGCCTAAAGGTAAGGAGCCAGGGTTTTTAAAGGAATGATGGCAGATCCAGCCACTGCTTCTCTATCCTTAGTCTTGGAACTCTTGCCTTATTATAAAGAGCCTGGCCGACAGTTGAATCTCCTTTGACAGCAAAAAATGAGGCATTCAAAGCATAAATTCCTGTAGTTAGGGCCATGGTAGTGGACATTTCTAGGCTATTGAGACACACAGAGCAGATTCAGTGTTGTTTGGGATGATAATTCTGGGTATCCTAATTGATATCCAGTGTCTAGCCAGAGAGGACCTAGAACCTAAAAAAATTCAGCTGTAAGACATATGTTCCTAACCAGTGGGATGAGAACACAATGGGATGGGGTGTCATCATGTTGATTTGTTATGCCACTGATACCCATATTAACAGGCTTATTTGGTGAGCCCAGGAATCAAGAAGATTGGACTAATCTAGTTTTTTTTAAGTATTTTTATTAGTTGTTGGTGGACCTTTATTTTATTTACATATTAATATATGGTGCTGAGAATTGAACCCAGTGCCTTGCATATGCTAGGCGAGTGCTCTGCCACTGAGCCACAGCCCAGCCTCCAACTAATCTGGTTTTATGCACAAAGACCTGTTTATGAAAATGTATTGTTTATAAGGAATAACTGGAAACAATTAAAATGTCTATCAATAGAAGTTTGTTGTTCAGCCATACAACAGAAGATCATTTAAAAAGGGCTAGGGGAGCTGGGGTTGTAGCCCAGTGGTAGAGCTCTTGCCTAGCATATGGGTTTGATCCTCAGCACCACATAAAAATAAATAAAGGTATTGTGTCCATCTACAACTAAAAATATTTTTTAAAAAAATGGGGATGCAGCTCAGTGGTAGCACACATGCCCAGAGTGCGCATGGCTCTGGGTTCAATCCCTAATACCATGGAGAAAAAAAGATCACTTAAAGGAGAAATCTGTATGTATTAGTATGCAAATGTCAAATAAGACCAAAACTTATAAAAATAGTGATTATATCTTATTTTGTATAACACACATATAAGGAACTAGTCAAAGTGATTCCATTGGGAAAGGGAACAGGTTGAAAGATGAATTCTATATGCATTTTTTTAAAAAAGACCAATTTACCAAAAATAAAGACCAACTGTTTGTGTCCATAGTCTTATGAGATTTAGGTAGTAGTGTGTGGCATTCATTTTTCCAATTTACATAGTTCTGTAATATTTGATTTTTAAATGATCAGAGTGCCTTGCAAACAAAAAAAAGTTCATATGCTACTTGTATTGGTTATTCATACAGAATGGTTAAATATATCATCGAGGATTCTCAACCTACTGCTGGTAAGAAGTTTCTCAGGCCCTTTTCTTAGCTATAGCTGAAAGCCAACTCTTCTGGTGTCTTTTGATGGACACATGTTAAGTATCGGTTATTGATCCACTTTGTAATCTTGACTTTATTACAAATACATAAAAACAATTCCACATTGAAGTGAATGGAAGCTGGGCATACTGACCTAAGTAACTTTTGAAACAGAGTCTGTAAAATTAAAAATTGAAACTATACATAGCATTCAATGTATTCTAGTTGATAAAGTTGCTTCCCACCTGAGGATGGGAAAATTCTGATACTGTTATACATGTACAGCCTGTCCCTGATTTAAAATGGTTCCTCTACAAGTTCTAACTATGATGGTGTTAAAAAACAGCACATTCAGTAGAAACTACACTTCTAATTTTAAATTGTGAAATTTTTCTGGGCTACCAATTTGTGGTATGATACCCTAGTAAACAACTACTCCTCTATAGTGTGCTGTTGTTCAGTGTTTTCTGGATGTGTATTCAATAAAGTACATGGTATATTGAATATTTTATAAGTCTTTGTATTAGATAATTTTGCTCAGACACACATTTAGGTTAGGTATATTAAATATATTTCCTACTTACACTATTTTCAGTTTACAATGGGCTTATCAGGATGTAATCCCACCAGATATCCAGGAGCAGTTGTATACTGGAAATGAGCTATTAAGTAAATGGAAGACAGTGGGAACCAGGTTTGTTTCACTAAATGAAAACATGTTCACAGACTTTACATCAATATAAGCAGCATTACTCTTTAAGTCCCCAAATGGAAAACACAAGGTAACACCTGAATGTCCACCAGTGGATAAATGTATAAGTACAGCTACATAATGAAGTATTATTTGGTAATAAAAATTAAATACTGATGCAGGCTACACACATGGATAGAACTTGAAAACACTATGCTAAATGCATCACAAAAGGCCATGCATTGTTATGACTCCATTTATACAAAATGTCCAAATATACAAATATTTGGAAATAGAATTAGTCATTAATGATTGCAGTGACTACTAATGCAGTGATCAAACTTTGGAAAATTAGTTTATGTAAATATGGATATATGGAAAACCACTGAAATGAGGTACATTTTACAATATGTAAATTCTCAATAAAGGTGTTACAGAAAAAATCCACTGATGACTTTTTTTTTTTTGCTATTTTTAAAGACAGGTGCAATACTAAGCAGATCAAGTCTGAGTGAACTTAAACATTAAAGTTAACCCCTCTTCCAAACAGTTTTGTTTGTTCTAGTCAAAAGAGCTGAGGTATGGAAGAACTGAAAGAAAGACTACACTGAACAACTGTTTTATAAACCTTTATTGGAAAGGCTACAAACTTTATATTGCCACTGCATTTCTTATGCTTAGTGTTGTGGGGAAGCAACCCTGAATACAAAACTACTATGCTGTTGAATCTTGCCCAGGCTTCTTGTAAAATATTTTTTTTGTACAATGGAGGTAGAGTGGATAGGGCAATAATTTAAACCTCACAGGCCTTGATTAGTGTCAGGACACTTTTTCTTTTTCACTCAGGTTCTAACAGATCTAGAAATAAACTACAAGTGCTATATTTAGGCTCAGGGATGGCAAAATACATTTTAAAATTTTAGTTTCAGTTTCCCCACTTGTTTCTTTACAAATGTAAATGTTTCTTTTCCCTCAAGCATGTTCTCTATCAACTCTAGGAGTGAAATAGAAAAGATGGAAAGNATGGCAGAAGATCTTCTAGTTCCTTCATTAGAAAAAATAAAAATGGGTTAACTATAATGTTTTCAACTTCCCTTTAATACAGTCCAGCTATGTACTTCTTTGGGAGTTAAAATGGCAAAGTGACTGGTTTGCACTGTAAATTGAGAGATCACAAAGTAATGACCCTCAGGCCCAAACTGCAGATATCCTTTGTGCAGCCCATCTACTGCTTAAGTTAAAAACAACAACAACAAAAAAATGTAATTAGCTGTTAACATTTAAGCACTGGAAAATTTCACAGCAGACATACTTTCCTGTACCCCAGCCCTCTTCAGGTGAGGAATGTGTTCCCCTAGGCTTCCCAGGATTCCCACCACCACCTCAGACTCAGTCTGTTTTATTTCTTATAATTCCCTTGTTAGGCCCCACAATTACATCAACAACCCTTGCTTTTACATCCATTATGAAAACCCATCAATAGCACAATATTAACAAAATAAAAATTTGCCTGATCTTAGTAAAAGCAAATTGGGGAAAACAAAAACAAAACAAAATTGAAGGTGACAAAGTACTGATTAAGAAACTTTGAGTTGCCTAAATTTAAACATCACTTACAGAAAGCTTATCTGGGTTGATCCAGTTGTTTTCAGGAAACTGCACATCAAACTTTATATAAAGATCACCTTTTTCAAAGGGATTACGATACTGTGGCATTCCTTCACCTCGAACTACACGAACACATCCTATTATTTAAGTAAAGAGGAAATTGTGAAGTTCTTTGAAGCTGTATCTACATCAAAGATCCTGCAGACTGCTTGAACTTGGCTGATCAACAATGCCCCAATTGCTTCTGTGGTGTGGGGGATCAAACTGGCAATGCTAGGCTGGCGTTCTACCACTGAGCCACACCCTTGTCCTATGTTTTTTTTTTTTAAATATTTTTTTCTTAGTTGTAGTTGAACACAATACTGTTATTTTATTTATTTTTACATAGTGCTGAGGATCGACCCCAGAGCCTCATACGTGCTAGGTGAGTACTCTACTGCTGAGCCACAACCCCAGCCCAGTCCTATGTTCTTAACAGCCTTTCACCTTAACTTTTGTATTTGAACTAATATTCTCATAACTAATAGATAAGCTTTTCACGATGCATCTCTAAGTTTAGCAGACCTCTAGACTCTACTAATTGTATAAGATAACATCTGGTACTTGTTGAAAAAAAAAAAAAAAAGAGGGTCTGGGATTGTAGTTCAGTGGTAGAGCGCTTGCCTAGCATGTGTGAAGCACTTGGTTCAATTTCAGCACCACAATATAAATAAAGGTACATGGACAACTAAAACTAAAACTAGAGATTTCTCTGCCTTCCTGTAGCCTGATGTTCCCATCAATCTAATTGGTAAACATACTGATTTATGGCTTTCTTTTTTCCTATGACTATAAAAATTCATGTAACCTCTTCCATAAAGGAAGATATCTTTTAGGATAACTTGAATCTGTGTTCCTGGAATAAGCTATTTTATTATTGTCTTTAAAGAAAGGCATGTAGAAACATTCCTTTGAGTTACCCACTATGAAAAAATTATGTTTAAGAATATACAAGCTAGGCACAGTGGCAGAAATCTATGATCCCAGCAACTCGGGGCCTGAGGAAGGAGTATTGCAAGTTTAAGGCCAGCCTCGGCAACTTGGTGAGACCCTGCCTCAAAATAAAAAATGAAAAGGGCTCAGTGGTAAAGTGTCTCTGAGTTCAATCACCATTACAAAACCAAACCAGTCTCCTTCCCCCAAAACCTATATCAGATAAAATCAAGATTTACCTGGTTCAATTACTTTGCCAGGAGGGTATTTCACCACAATTTGACGTCCATCAAGGTGCTTAAATGTGAACTGAAACCCACATAGAGCTTCAACAAGTCCTATCTTATATGTCATGTGCAAATCATTGCCATCTCTCTGGAACACCTTTAAATAAAGCACACAAAAAACACTTTAAAAAATTACAGATCCATACCCTGTACTACATTCCTTCAATCAACTTCAAAATCTTAACTGTATCACTGCTTTAAAAGTTTGTGTGTCACTGTCCCTAGTTTCCTAAATTTATGTTAGAAAAGCTAGTAATTCCCAGGGAGTATGCTAAAAACTTGTATTAGGAAGGCAATGAACCAGGAAAACATTGGCACAAGAACAGAGCTGAGGCACCAAAACCTAGAACCAAGTATATTTTCCAATTACTTTCTAATTCTGTCTCTGGGCAGAAAGACCAACAGGCTTCTATTGAACAGGCTCAATCTGGAATGCTCCCCAGATTTGATCCTAACAAGCGAAGAAGGTTTAAGATCAACACTAAAAAGCTTTACCAGGAAGGCTCAGACATTAAAGTGAAGAGGCTCAATTCAGTGCTTCACATATGCACAAACAAATTTCATCTCATTTAAAATTGAAAACCTGCTTAGAAGAATGTTAATTAAACAAATGATAAAGTTGGCTTATTCAATCCAATACCATAAGCCTATGGACTAGGTAATACAAAGGTTACCAAATAGACACAAAGAATATCTCTAGGATTTCAATGTTTAGTAAAAATAAATTCAATTTCACATATATTTAACATGTAATTTTTACTTGGGAGAATTTGCAAATATCTATACTTAACTTTTGAAATTTGAGATGAAACAAAATTAACTGCAGTGAAAGGTCACCTAGTTTTTTTTTGTTGTTGTTGTTGTTTGTTGTTTTTAATATAACAGGCTCTCTTCTAAAGAGCAATCTTGGCTGGTTCTATCCAAAAGATAGGCTCTTTTCCTAAAATATTCTCCTAAATTTTCCCATGAAATAAACTGTTATCTTAAGCAGTGATTCTCTTAAGGGTGATTCTGGTTGGGCAGCCTCAAAATCAACAGCAGGAGGAAATTTGTTGGGAACACACATTCTTGGGCCCCATTCCACACCTAATGCTAGAAGATAAGAGGTGGGCCTTAGCAATCTACAGTTTTCATAACCCCTTCAGGAGATTCTAAAGCAATGCTTAGGTTTTTGAGAACCAATGAATGTATATTAACTATGACATTTACTTGAGTGTTTCTCACAATGGAACCAATAAGCCTTCTTTAACCAATAAGGCAGAACTTTTCAATGCTTTTAAAATGCTACATTGTTCTTAAAATGTCAGTGTTTCTGAATACCAATATTCTAAGAAACACCTTTTGCCAACAATTCTTTGGTTATAGCTTATTAGAAATAGGGAGCAGGAAGAGATATCTGTTCTTATGCGGGAGAGTTCAACTTAAAGTAACTCCAGTGAAAAGTATGAGGTATTCCTAACAAAAGCCAGGAATGGTGGTGGTGCATGCCTATAATCCCAGTGACTAGGGAGGCTGAAGCAGGGGGATCTTAAGTTAGAAACTAGTCTCAGTAACTTGGCAAGACCCTGTCTCAAAGCCAAAACAAAATAAAAACAACAACAAAAGAAACACAGAGTCACTGCTATTCTTTTAGTATGTTGGGATTAAGACAATTTGATGCTAACGTTTAAACACAAAAAATAAGCAAAAATGCCATCGAATTTTTGTTGCCAGAAAATTTTTTAAAAGCAAAATGAATAAGGGCCTAATAAATACTAAACAGCAAAGCACATAAAAACCTTAACAGTCTGAGAAATAATACTTAGAAAGATTACAAAGAAGGGGCTAACATCTTCAGAAACTGTTTTTCTATGCTGTACAAATGCACTTTTGTAGCCAGACCACAACACACACACACACACAGTATAGCAAGAATCTGAACACACATGAGATAGCATTCCCAATGACCTTTGATCAGATTTATGCTGTTTAAACTATAGCACCAATCTTCATTTCATTATGGCCCCAATTTCTTCAGTGGAAGTGATGGGAGTAGGAGTGGGAAAGGTTTTCTTGAACAGTTAGCTCCATGTCTTACTTTCTTCAGGAGATCAAAATATTTTCAGTTGTATGAACTAACCAAGATTCCTAAAACTAATCTTTTACTTTACTGGTCATAATAAAGAAGGAACTAGGTGAATTTCCATTCTAATCTTTACCAGCTTCTATTTCCTACCTTAGACAATCAGTTACTCTGCTTTCTGTTGGAAATTCCAAGCAATTCTACTGATGCCAACAATTTTAAAGTTTCTTATTTCTAAAACACTTTCTCACACCCTCAAGAAAGCAGCTTATTCATAATCTCATGCAATTCTCTACAATATGCTTCCTGAGGGAAGACTATCTTTGTTTTTGGTAAGCAAGGCCTGGGGAGGACAACGCAAGTAACTAAATGGGGGTCAGAACTTAAGTTCCTTGTCTCCAAATCCAGCAATCTACTTTTAAAATTTAATTATACAGCAATATTATAGCAAAACTTGAGTATAAAAAGATTTTGCCATTAGTTTGACAAACCCTAAACTGAAAAACATCATTTATTTCTCCTCTCCTCCAAGTAACTGTTACTTAACTTTCTCACTATTCTCATATTGCTGCACTGCCAGACATCATTTGATAATCTCAAACTACTCCAATGATTCTATCAATAAAAATATTCTGGGGATATTTGAACCATCATTCAATATCATCTACACAAAAGCAGACTATTAAACATCTCAATCAGCCTCCCACCTCTTATGCTTTGTATGGTGTTGTGTTTGTATGGTTGTCCAGCAAGCAAGAGGGAACAAATGAGGAAGTAGTTAAAATGCCAGGCATGGTGGCATACGCCTGGGATCCCAGAGGCTTGGGAGGCTGAGATAGGAGGATTACCAGTTCAAAGCCAGCCTTAGCAACATCGAGGAGCTAATCAACTCAGTGAGACCCTCATGGAGGAGCTAAGGAACTCAGTGGAGACCCTGCCTCTAAATAAAATACAAAATAGGGCTGGGAATGTGGCTCAGTGGTAGAGCACTTGCCTTGCACATGTGAGATACTGGGTTCGACACTCAGCACTACACAATAATAAATAACTAAAGATATCGTGTCCCGGGCTGGGGATGTGGCTCAAGCGGTAGCGCGCTCGCCTGGCATGCGTGCGGCCCAGGTTCGATCCTCAGCACCACATACAAACAAAGATGTTGTGTCCGCCAAATACTAAAAAATAAATATTAAAAAAAAAAAAAAAAAAAAAGATATCGTGTCCCTAAATAAATAAATAAATAAATAATCAAAAAGGATATTGTGTCCCACCCACAACTTAAAAAAAAAAAAAAGCTTATCATTTGTAGGTTTGGGCATATCCAGGAAGAGCTGAAACATATAGTAAATTACAGTTGTACTGAAGCATGAACTCTGATCAGTGTACCCTAAAAAAGGATAGTCCAGAGAAGTGAGCCACAACCTTGTGAGGAAATACAAATTCCCAGAAATCTGCTTCTCAGTAATGGCCTTGATGTTATCATCTTTGGATTTTTAAAACAATTTTTTTATTTGTTCTAATTAGTTATACATGACAGTAGAATGCAGTTCTACACATCATACATATATGAATATAACTTCTCATTCTTCTGGTTGTACATGATATAATCATGTATGTACATAGGGTAATAATGTCCAATTCATTTTATTATGATTCCTATCCTCTTACCCCCTCTCTTCTTTTTATTCCACTCTTGTCTACCTCCACCATTGTGACTTAGCATCTGTATATCAAGAGAATCCATTGGATTCTTGATTTAAATTTTTAAAAACCCTCTCTCCCCCCTTACCCCCAAATATATACATATGTGTTCATGTGTGTGTGAATACATATGTGCACAATGGTGTAATCAAATTAATACACACTAGACCATATTGTTAGACAAGTTCCACAACCTGTTCTTTCAAGGAACACTCATCTGGCTACATAATAAGTAGAGTAAAACAAATCAGAGCAGTGTGTAAAGCCCTATCCACTCACTCATCAAAGGAGTTTCAAAATGAAAAATAAGCTGCCTCAAATCATCTGACCCAATGCCCTATTTTCATAAAAAGGAAACTGAGGTGAAAAGATAACAGGATTACTTAAGGTTATAGTGCTTGTCTATGGCAAAGTTGGGACTGAAACTATAGTAACTCCTATAATGCACCTGCTTTGTTGGTCAGTTCTTGCGTAAGCAAGCCATGCTCACTGAAACAACTTCACCTATGTTCAGTGTTACTCTGGGGATCTATCATATTTCTTAAGCAAGACCAATTTCTGAATAAAACAAAATTAAATAAAAAGGAAATTACCTCATGTTCTTTCTCCTGTAGCAAAAGAACAATGTCTCCTGGTTCCACTCCTGGGGCCTGGTCTGCTTCCCCAGTGAATGTAATTCTCTGTCCATGTTTCATGCCTTTGTCTACATGAACTTCAAGAATCTTGACTTCTTTAATCACCTTCTTTCCTTCACATTTTTTACAGCGGTCCTTTTCATTAATTACCTCTCCTGAAAAGAGAGGTCATTCAAACTTTCAGCAAGAATACTATCTACTGCCTTTTCAAGTAAGATAAGTCTCAAAAATGCCCTTAATTCATTAAATACATGTTCTGAATTACTTCTAATTTCTACCTATATTTCTGTCTAAAGTATCATTCTGAATGACCAAAACTCACATCTTACTACAATCGTCTGAAAGACACAGCTATACACAATTTCAGAATGTAATGTTTCTTACACTTTCTTTGCTCCTGATTCTACTTCCTAAAGTTAAAGTGATGTCTAAGAATCAAGGAAAAGGGTGGTGAGATGCTGGAGCTTTAACTGCTTCTTTAGCAAATGTTTTCAGTTCCATAAGTTTAACAATGGACAGAAATTATCAAAATAAAATTTTAAATATCTAAGCCTTATTATTAAATTAGATAGTTGGTACTGGAGTTTATTTCATAGACAAAATCTTGTTCAGGTGTCTGCAGATGTTCTTTTATTTTAAAAAACTTCCCCCATTTTGGTGTTGGGGATAAAATCCAGGGCCTTATGAGCTCTACCACCGAGCTATATCCCCAACCCTAAACTAATATTTACTATCACTGACTTTTCAAAATCAATTAGAGATGTCTTGAGAGTTTTAGCTGGCAATAAATTCCTCTGTATCATGTTTTAAGATACCATGGCTTTTCCATATATTCTTCTGAAATAATCTAATTATGGTATAATAACAAAACTACATTACACAGTACAATGTGAAGAACAGCATGGCTTTCTAATGCCTGGTTGTTGACATATTTTAATTGTTAGAAGGTTTATATAATAACTTCATGGACTGTTTCTAGAGCAGTACTTGTAAAAAGTACATTTTGTAAAATACCAATTCCTCAAAATAGTAATGGTACATGGGAAAGGGTTCCAATTGACTTTGGTTTCCTTTTTTTTTTTAGTTATAGATGACACAATACCTTTAATTAATTTTATGTGGTGCTGAGGATCGAACTCAGTGCTTCACACGCTAGGCAAGTGCCCTACCACTGAGCCCGACTTTACGATTTCTTGATAGCAAATTGTTAGCAATTTCAATAATGTTAAAAGCGTAAGATTATCTAGGAAAAATGCAGACTTTTCCACCCCCTCAAAAAGATCTACTAGGTAATTAAAAAAAAATCCAGTTCCTCAGTCACACTAGCTTCTTTTTTCTTTTGTTGTTGTAGTCCCTGGGGAATGACCCCAGAGCCTTAAATATATATCAAAATTGTTCTACCACTGAGCCACACTCCCATTACCTACTAGCCACATTTCAAGCACTGCTACAGGTGATTAGTGGTCACCTGTATGACACTGCAGATAAAAAACATTTTTATGTTGTGGCTCAGCGGTGGAGAACTCCGTGGAGAACTCGCCTAGCACGTGTGAGGCGTTGGGTTCGATCCTCAGCACTACATAAAGTTCTAGTGGAGTAGTACTCTAGAACAGAAATATCTCACAGGTCAAATTCGGAAGGCTTCTTCTTTTTTTTTTTTAATCAGTCTTTAGAACACAGCCATGCCCATTTGTGTACATACTGTCAATGGCTATAAAAGCACCAGAAGGACACAGGTAAGCAGATGTGATGAACTATTTGTCCCACAAAACTAAAATATTAACTTCTGTGAGAACAACTTCCATTCTAGTATCTTTCCTCAAAAGCTAACTAAAAATTATAGTAAAGACAGGCGCAGTGGTACACACCTGTAATCCCTGCAACTACTGAGGCCCTGAGGCAAGAGGACTGAGAGTTCAAAGCCAGCCTCAGCAGATTAGCAAGGCACTTAGCAACTCACTGAGACCCTGTCTCTAGATAAAATATAAAAAAGGGAATGTGGCTCAGTGGTTAAGCACCCCTGCATTCAATCCCCATTACAAAAAAAAGTAAAATACAAAGGGACAAATAATCATTTACCCATCTTTTTCGAATAAAAAAAGATTGACTTAACTTGGGGCTGAGGGTATAGCTTAGTGGTACACAGTATGCTTAGTACAAGCAAGGTCCTGGGTTCAATTTTCAACTACCAAAAGCGAAACAACACTCATTTTCACTGGACATAAACACAAATTTACTACTTAACTGTGTTCATTGAGCCTGTCCATAATGGAATAATTATTTTCACTTTTAGACCTCTATACAAATATACATTGAAAAAGAAAAATTATAACCCTTTAATATCTGCTTTCCCAATTCACTCCAACATAAAAGCAAAGAAATACTGGCATGTATACCTTCTCCATTACAATCAGAGCACACAGACTGCATCTGTTGTACCATTCCAGGAGCCAGCTGTCTGATCATGATGCGTACACCTCGACCCCGACAAGCACTACACTTCTGAACAGCTCCAGACTTCCCGCCTTGGCTAAAGAGAGCAAAGTATAAATTAGATTTTACCCACAGACCATTCCAATATGCCATTCAACCAGAAACTGTGCTGTTAATCCCCCATTACTAATATTTAAACTGACCTTAAGAGGTATCAGAAATGTTCTGTTTGGTAGTAAGTTTAAAATCATAAACAATTTTTATCCAATACAAACTTTCAGCCTGCCACTAAAGAGGAAAATAATATTGCATAAACCAAATACACACTTACCCACTGCATGCACTACAGAGTACATTCTTGCTAAGTTGTAGTTTGGTTGTCTTGCCATTATAGAGATCTTCTAAAGATACTCTGGGGAGAAAAAAAAATCAAATTCAACTAAAATTTTGCCAAATTCCTTAAATATAAGATATAAATAGCTGATACAGCAAATTCCATGGTAATTTTTTAAAACAAAAATTAAAAAAGACCCCACATTAAATCAGTTTGATGGACACATCTTATTTTGTAGCTCAAATTTACAGAAAGATTTTAAGACTACAGACAATGTAAATGGTGCTCAAAGTCAGAACCTATAGCAACACACCACAATTCACTGTGGCACAATTTCAGATAGAGCTGATAACTGCACAAACTCAGTCATTAAAACCTTTTTCTGGCCTCAGGCACGAGCCCTCCATCCAAGTAATTCTTAATCACAACCCTCTGAGGTAGTTATCCCCATTTTACAGAGAAGCTAAGTAACTTGTCCAAGACAAGGCTGTGCCCCCCACTCACCCATTACAAGGACTGCAAAAAGTTATGTTACAGCTTAAGGGAGGTGTTTAAACTGTGTCTCAAAAAAGTGGCCTTGGGCTAAGAAATGTATTTTGGTGGTAGAACACCTGCCTGGCTTGCACTTGGGCCCGGGGTTCAGGTCCCAGTATTGCAAAAGAACAAAGTAGATTTACCTACACTGTGACAGAAAGGAGGGGGAAAAATAGGTTTTCAACAGAATGTCTCCAAGTTTTAAAGTGTCTGAAGATTCCATTTTATCATAAGCAACACTGAACAACCTTTACCAAATTTTCAAAGGAGTCAAAATTTTCACAAGTTTAACTGAAAAGCCTGTTATCCACTCATAAAGTTGTATATGGTAAAATGTTATAAAGAGAAAAAGCTTATTAAAAAAATACAACTGCTAAAATTTAATTAACTTTTATTTATAAATAGTATTTGAATCACAATACCAATTACCATACCAGCCTCAAAAACTAAACAAAAACCAAAACTCCTGGATTCAATCCCCAATAGTACAAAACAACCAACTACATCCAAAACTATATACAGCAAAAGTCTCACCAATACTATTCATTTAGGACTTGGCAGCAAAGCCTTTAATATTTTTAGTTTTACCATTCTTCTTGTCTTTCAATCTTTATCTCTTTTTCCCCCAGAGTTGGGAATCAAATCCAAGGCCTCACCCTTGCTAGGTAAGTGTGTTCTACCACTGAACTATATCCCTAGCCCCTAAACCTCCTTTAGTAGTATTAATGATTTACTTTTAAAAAACTGGGAGTTAAGGGGCTGGTGTTATGGCTCAGCGCAGTAGAGCGTTCGCCTAGCATGTGTGAAACCCTGAGTTTCATCCTCAGCACCACATAAAAATAAATAAAAGTATTGTGTCCAATTACAATTAAAAAGTAAATATTTAAAACAAAACAAACAAACAAAAAAACCTGGAGTTGAAGAAATGAAGAAATACTTTAAAAGGCACCTATACTATTTTGTGGTATTCAAACTTTCTCAAAACCATTCTTTAAGCTAAAACTTTCACACACTGCAGACTGTATAAAAATAACACATTTATGGACACAACAGTACCAACAATTCCAGATGACACTTCTACATCTCAAGTCTTAAACTTATTCATCGCAACTATTTTTTTCTCCTACTAAGTACCTTTATCCAAACAGGTAGTCCATTTCACTTATGTGTATATATATATTAAATTACAACTAGTATACAAAAACCACTATCTCAGAAGCCAGAAAAATCCACATTTTAACAAACAGGGCCAAGAAAGGGAAAATGGGAGTAATGATCAAGCAAAGTTAACACTCTCTATCACGGCCTAAACTGGTACAATCCCTTCATAAGGCAATTCATTTATATTTATCAGTCTCAAACAGTGATGCCTGCCAAAAGAGACACAAAACTGTACATAAAAATACCCATAGCAACACTATTACAGAAAAAAAAAGTAATAATATCCTATATAAAAGATAAATGAGGCTGGGATTGTGGCTCAATGGTAGAGTGCTCGCCTAGCATGCGTGAGGCCCTGAGTTCTATCCTTAGCACCACATGAAAATAAAGGTATTGTGCCCAACTACAACTAAAAATTAAATATTAAAAAAATAAAAAAAGATGAATGAGTAAATGTATCACAAAATGAAATATTATAAAGCCACACAAAAGAAAATGCAATAAGTAGAAATAATAAGTAATATTAAAACAGCAAAAAATGCATTTGCTGTAGAGTATAAAAATTTTTTTAAAAGGCACAGGAAATACTGGAGTCTTTTTATTTTTTTTGTACTCAGGATTGAACCCAGGGATACCACATGCCTAGCCCTTTTTATTTTAAGATAAGGCTTCACTAAGTTGCTGAGACTGGCCTCCAACTTTAATCCTCCTACTTTGGCCTCCCAAGTTGCTGGGATTACACATATGCACCAACATGCCTCACTGTTTACCTTTTTTAAAAAGTCCATCTATTTTTTAGAACATTTCTATATCCAAGAAAAATATGGAAGAACCAAGTCCTCTTGCACAAAATATTACTATTGGAATAGTATTCAAGTGAGAATTTATTTCTAAGGGCAAATTCTTTCAAAACACACATAAATTTAAGGATGACTCCACATGAATTCCTACAATTTATTCAAATATTAAACAAGATATATTTGTGGAAGTAATGAAATATACACGTAAAGTATGAACTTATCTCTGGCATTTGCTAGTGAAAACTTTAGTAGCTCATGGAAAAAAAAAAAAATCACTGGATAAAAGACCTCACAAATTTCAAATAATGAAATATCTACTTTCATATTATAAAGGGGTTGTGGATTCCCAGTCTAAGATCAAGGTCGACACCATTCAGATGCTGGCAGGTTAATGCCAGGCTGGAAGCCAGTAAGCTCCATGGAAACCATTTTTGGAGAGTTCACACTGAAGATTAAGTAATGAGTGACTATAACATGTAAACAGACTGCTCAATCACTATGTAATTTTTTTAAAATAAAAGATAACTTGAAAGATTTAAATGTTTCAGAGAAAATAATCCCCACACTTGAAAAATCCATCTTCCTACTCAGTAAACAACATTAATTATCCTTTTATGATCTGAAGCAAAATACAAACATCCAGTTATTAAATTCATTTAGTCACTTAATGAACACAGGAAGACACGATTTTTTTTTTTGGTACCGTGGAAGAACCCAAGGGTGCTTGACCACTGAGCCATATTCCCAATTCTTTTTTATATTTTATTTAGAGACAGGGTCTCACTGAGTTGCCTAGGGCCTTGCTTTTGCTGAGTGAGGTTGCCTTTGAACTTATAGTCCTCCTGCCTCAGCCTCCAAAGGGAATGACTTTTTTTGTTTTCAAATGAAGGAGAATATTCTATGATACTTCTATCGGAGTACTACCACTTGAAGAAAGTACACAATATTTACTAAAAAGAAGAAGACAAAAAAAGATACTCACTTTAGCGGATGCATCATGTCCTCTCCTCTTCTTCTGCCATTTCGACTTCTACTCTGATTGCCCATGAAGCCGAACAATCCTCCACCAAAAATGTGAGAAAAAATATCATCCATGCCACCACCTCCACCGCTACCTTCCCGAAGACCTTGTTCTCCATATCTGTCATATAGCTCACGCTTCTCTGGATTTGATAATACTTCATATGCAAAACTGATTTCTTTAAACTATAAAGAATAAAGTAAAAAAAAGAAAACAATTGGATTTTCAAATACAAGAGTGGGGAAAAGTTATAGAAAACCAGAATCCACTTAACTCCAATAAAAGCTGTCAATTATCTTTGGTTTGATTCTGGTCCTATTTACCCCTAACTACTGCTCAAATGTTAATATTCGCAATACAAAAGTAGAAGATTCTTAATGTAAATATTTGGCTTTTAGGGTCAATAGATGGATTTTTCCTACAATATTCCTCTTTTCAAAGAGGGCAATTAAATTTAAAACCAAAACCCAAGAACACCAAAAAGTTTCAAATAACTTACTTTGTCTCCAGCATTTGGATTCTTATCTGGATGGTATTCCTTGGCTAACTTTCTGTATGCCTTCAAAAAAGATTTTTAAAAAAGGGTTATACACAAACATCAGTTTAAAGATTTGCAACAATACCCACTTTCCTAAGAAGGGATGTTTTAAAGTCATAACCTTCCAAAAATGTCATCATCACGACTGGTTAGTATTTTTCCATCTCAAAATTGTTTATTCAACAATTTACTATAATAGAGTAGATAGTTATACTTGAAAATGTATTATACTGAGAAAAACCCAGATACAAACAATGAATGCTACAAAAGAAAAAAATATATTTGAAATGTATTATTTGTTTTTACTGTCAAATGTTTTTATGGCCAGTAAACAGATCAAGATAACCCCAATAATCTGAGAGAAAAAATTAAGGTGTACAAAGGCAAAGTATTAGTATGAATCAAGCTACAGATCCCTGTCTATGATGGCTCCTTGTCTTCCTTTTAACTGTAACACTAAGAAAAAGCCAAGAGATGCTCCTACATGGTGTCTTTTACGTGTTTTATTTGCACAAGTGGGTGACTGGGATCTACTGTGGCCTCTATCGTAAAGTTGCATATACTCTCAATTAAGTGGTCTGGATATACAACATTTAAGTCTTCATTCACAGAGACTCATGAATTATATAATACAGACTAGCATTTCCGGTAGGGTAACAGGAAGTCCATTTTACTCTTTTTCGATTGTACCGGTCCTACTGCCTAAGGAGCATTCTCGTTTTTCTCAGCTTTCAAATCCGGATACCCTAAGCCCAGAAGGATGCTGTGGGGATTAATTAAATGTCACAAATGCTTTGAAATTCTAAGATGAAAGATTCTGTAGCATTGCAAAGGGCGATAATACGACCTGTTTATTTTTAGTCAGTGTACACTCAGGTGTTTGGCTGGGACCCATGGCTCATTCCTAAAGCGGGCACAGGCCATGGAGATTACCTGCCCATAGAACAATGCATCCAAACACGGACCCACGCTACCTCAGGCTGTAAGGGCGAGGGAGGAACAGAGGGAGGAGCTGAGGCCCGCAGCCGCGGCACCTAGGAAACAAACCCAATAGCCCGGAGGCACCGGCGGAGGTGGCTACGACCCTCCTGCCGCTCCGCCTCGCGGCGCCCTACACCCGGCGCCGACGTCCGCGGCGTGGACAGCTTCTCTCCCGGTGCCGGGATGCTAAGGGCACCTCGATCCAATCTGTTTTTCCGGGGTGATGAGCGGGGAGAGCCCGACGGGCTGCTGCTTCCCAGGAGCGCCCGGCCTCTGGCGCTAGCCCGCAAAGGGAGGAAGGAAAGGTTTTCGTCCTGTTTGCGCAGGGGTGAGTTTTATTTGCTGCATCTGCAGGCGGGAGGGGCCGGCGGCCCAAGGTCAGCCGGGGCCGGGGTGTGCGGCTCACGGCAAAGCCGGTCCCGCCGCCACCTCTCAGCCTG
>NW_026000221.1:30130950-30148539 GCF_001458135.2 Marmota marmota marmota | reverse complement strand
AGACAGCG
Source organism: Marmota marmota marmota (assembly GCF_001458135.2). Classification (NCBI taxonomy): domain Eukaryota; kingdom Metazoa; phylum Chordata; class Mammalia; order Rodentia; family Sciuridae; genus Marmota; species Marmota marmota. Next base: position 30,148,531 of record NW_026000221.1, on the reverse strand, counting down.
AGGGGGAAGCGAGGCGGGGCCAAACTTTGACCCGGCGCACGGCGCGCCGTGACGTCGCTTCGCAGAGCCCGCCCCCTCGTGCTCGGACCGGTGCGGTTGGGTGCTGCTAAGTGGACCGTGTGCTCTCTTGTACCCAGGGTCTAGGCCGCGAGGCGGGTCCGAAGTAGAAAATGAGGAAGAACTCTGCAGGGCGTTCTTCAGCAATTCGTTTATTGTGGGGCCGCGTTTTTAACGCCGTGAGCGCTGTGGGGATGAAGAGGCAGGAAAGAAAATCCATCTGGGTTTCTGCTGGAGGCTAGCAGAGGTCTCCTCTGGGTCTGGTTCCCTGGGGACCTTAGATGAAAAACAGCACGTGGCGTGTGTGTGTGTGTGTGTGTGTGTGTGTGTGTGTGTGTGTGTTTTGGGAATTCTCAAACATTTACCAAAGGTAGTAGTATATTACACTTCTCAATATAATTAGCTACGTTTTTACCAAATTATTCCATCTATTTTACCCCACTCCAGGTTTTAAAATGAAACCATTTCATTAATAACAAGATAACTTTTAAGGCATAGTCAACATCATCACATTTGATGAAATTAACAATAATTGGTTTATGGCATCCATTTCCAAACCAAGGTCTTCCCCTTGGGCCTTGTGTTAAAAGTCCTTTACCAACACCAGTCTCTAGAACATCAAAAGGTTTAAGTGGCTGCCCCTGTGCTTGCTGCCAATGAGGTGATTGAGGCCTATTGATTTACATTTGCTTTAGTTTAGGCCGGAAAGTGTTTGTATCTACCACGTGGTAGGATATGTAGCCATTTACCCTTTATGGGGATAGTAAACATTTTTGGACGATTGGAAAGTGAACTGGTAACAAAGACAGCATAAACATATCATTCAGGGTAATCTTTCTTCCTGGACATTCCCCCTGTCCTAGTTTTGGAGGGCCCTGAGTGGCAGCCAAGAACTAGAAGATTCTTGAGAAATTAAGATGCCCCTTCCATCAAAGTCTCCCTCTTCCTGAAATGCCATTGGAAGTGCTACTCCCTCTGAAGTTTTTCTTGATTCCATAAACTGGTGAACACTGCTGTCTCGTTTTAGTTCCCATTACCCTTGGTTTGTTTTTTTTTTTGTGGACAGATATGATGTTGACATAAATGCTATTCTGGAATGTGAGTCTGAACTCTTTAAATAGGCTGGAGGTTCCTTACAGGAGGACCCCCCCCCCCCTTTTAAACAATACTGGGGATTGAACCCAGGGATGCTCTACCACTGAGCAACATCCCCAGCACTATTATTTATTTATTTGTTTATTTAGCGAGCAGGATCTCAGTAAGTTACTGAAAGCTGGGTTCTCGACCCCTGTGCCAATTCAGTAACAAGGACGTGGTTTTGAGAAAAAGGAAAAGGTTTTATTGCTTTGCTAGCAAAGGAGAAACTGGAGACGCGGGTCCCAGAGGCTATGATTCTGCCCATCAGCAGGAGCAGTGGTCTTTTAAAAAGGTAATTCAAAGGCTACATTCCATATATTCTCTGTTGGGGTTGTAATTCACTTGTTAATTTGGACGATAATCATTTCTGAGATCTGGTAACATCCCCCAAATCTGGATTTCTTTGTTCTTATTCAGGTGGGGTGTACTCAAGGACAGATAAATCTGCCTAAAATCAGGAAAAAGGATAATCTTCCCCTGAGATTAGGGAAGGGGGAGATATTAGGGAGGAGCAGGGAGAAAGGAAGACAAAGAAACTTGTCCATTTAAAAATAAATTGCNCTGGGTGTTGTTACCCCTTTGGGGTTATTATGAAAAAATGCTGCTTTGAGAACTTGTTGTGCAAAAGGGCTGGGGTTGTGGCTCAGCCTAGCACGTGGGAGGCCCTGGGTTTGATCCTCAGTACCATATAAAAATAAATAAACAAAGTAAAGATATTGTGGTTAACTACAACTAAAAAATAAATATAAAAAAAATGTTCAGTGACAGCGCAGCAAGGGCTATACTCAAAGCATAAAGTGAACCACTGTTATAAGAGGTAGTATAAAGTTGTGAAGTTAGATTGTATATGTAGGTTGGTAACCTTTCTCTGCCATTTATTAATAATGGGAACTTCAGCAAGTTTTACCTAACTTTTCTGAGTATATTTCCTCTGTGTAAAAGAGGAAATATATCATTGACTTGTTGGATGATCACAGAATATATACAGAGTACTTAGAACCAGGAATTAGGGCAATGAAGTATTAGATATTTAATATTGTTTTGGTTCTGTTAGCTCACAGGCTACCTCTCTATTCATTTCAATTCCAGGCGTCTCTAGTGGAATTCCCCAACTTCCTCCATTACCTATATGGAATGCCCCTCCATTTTTTTTTTTAAACCATAGTATCTCACTAGATTTCCCTGCTTGCTAATTACCATTTTTCTTTCCTGATTTCTCCATAAATTTTTGCTTCACATGAGAATATGAACTGAAGAATATGAACTTTATTGCAACCTTCATATAGTTTATCTTATTTTTATCTTTCTTTATGCCATGAACAGTTAAAAAGAGCTGGACTTTCCTCTTTGTTTCACTTTTAGTCTTTCTTTTTTGCAAGGGGGGAAATGGTTATGATTCAATGTTAGCTTCTGATATTCTAGTGAACAATACCTGGGTAAATTCCTCCTTTGCTCCATACTTCCTGATCTTAAATTTTTGATTCATTTATTTATAATATTTTACCCATTTCTGAGTGTGACTTGTAGTCAGAATTGTTAATTGCTGATTTTATAGATGAACATATTATTTCCGATCAGCATACTTCAACTGATACAAGCTCTCCTGCCTGTCCTCATGGACATGGGTTAAACCTCTGTCAGTGTGACCACTGTAACATTTCAGTCACTGAGTGTTTTTCTGAGGTACCTTATATATTTTAGCTCTATTATTTAGCTAATGCCATAAAGGAGAAAAGACCTGTATCTCATCCTGTGTCTCAAGAACCATAAAATGCTGAGTCACAGTGCATCTGAGGGCTGCTCTCACTAGGCAGATGATTTAAAGTTTGAGGTGAGGCGGGAGTGATTTCAGATTCTGCCAGGCTTACATTGTTGTTCAGTTCTTTTATTTTGATTCAGTATGCTTGTGAAATTGTGGGGCTGGTGTGGGGTGAAGGCGGATTGGGATTAGGAGGGAGTGTATGAACTACAGTACTGTATTCTTGAAGGCCATTTATACTGTTCACAAGTAATTAAATACAGAAATATGTAATCCATTACTTTAGACAATGCTGTATATGTGCATCATTCAGCAATTCAGAAAGTAGCTTTTCTTACTAACTTTAAATAGTTTTGAATGTACAGAGTAGGTGATGCAAGTTAAAATATTTCTCCGGGATATAGAAGAAAGTGCTAATGGTTCTTGTTATGAGGGTGGCAGGACCACAGAGTTGATGCTGGTACTCTGGGAAGAAAGAATTGTGGGATTTATATTATTGGAAAATATCTAAATTCCTTGTAGTATCTAAGCTAGATTTTTTCACTGATGGAGCAACACAGTTGTATATGGTATTCTAGCCCCACCACTAGCATTTCAAACCCTGCCATAGCATGTTGCAAAGGTTCAGTTTTTTTTAAATCAATTTTTTGCATATTTGCTTTTAAAAAAATATTTTTTAGTTGTCGATGGATCTTTAATATATTTATTTACATGTGATGCTCAGAATTGAACCCAGTGTCTCAAACATGCTAGGCAAGTGTTTTTCCTCTGAGCTACAACTCCAGCCCCAGGTTCAGTTTTCTTATGTCACTATAATGGTGTAATAAGCAGAGAAGGTGACTGGGTAAGTTTAGATATCTAACTATTTATGCATCAGAAAAAATGATGGAGAAGATACGTATACATATTCATTCACTTAACAAATTCATATTGTAGACCAACTGTGTGCAAGGCACTGTTACAGTGTTAGGGGTATAGCTGTAAACAAAACAAGATCCTTGCCTTTATAGAATTACCTGCTTGTAGGGAAGCCAGACAATGAATAAGTAAATAAATAGTATATTTGATGATAATGTGTGCTCTGGAGAAAAAGAAGGGCCACAGGCCTAATTGATAAGGTGACATTTGTATTGATCTTAAGGAGGTGAGGCAGTTAGGCATGAAGAATTTTTCTTTTTTGGCTGCACTAAAGATAGTACCTAGGGCCTAGCAGATGTTAGACAAATAATGAGCTACATCCCTAGCCCTTTTTAACTTTTTTTTCCTTTTTATTGCAGTCTTCCTGCCTCATCCTCCTGAGTAGTGTGCACCACGGTATCCAGCTGCAACAAGGATTTTTTTTTTTTTTTTTTTGGTACTGAGGATTTTATTTTTTATTTTTTTTTGGTACCAGAGGCTCTTTACCACTGAGCCACATCCCCAGCCCCTTGTATTTTTTATTTTGAGATGGTCTTGCTAAGTTGCTTAGTACCTTGCTAAGTTTCTTAGTGCCTCGCTAAGTTGCTGAGGCTGGCTTTGAACTTGATCCTACTGCCTCAGCCTCCTGAGTTGCTAGGATTTATAGGCATGTGCCACTATACCCAGAGGATGTTTGAGAAAAGAATTTTTTCAAGCAGTGAGTGACACTGTAAAAGCTCTACAGTTGAACATAACTGGCTAGTTACAGGAAGGGGACCAGTATGACTGGGAAACAAAGCAGGTAGATTGTGGGGGCACTAGTCATTCATAAAGACTGACTTTTACTCTGAGTGAGACAGGAAGCCATTAAAGGGTTCTAATTAGAGGAGAGAGAATTGCATTTTAAACTCATCATTCTTGTTGGCTTTCTTTTTTTTTTTTTTTTTTCCTATTTTTTCTTTTGGTACTGGGGATTGAATTCAGGGGCATTCAACCACTGAGCTACATCCCCAGCCCTAGTTTGTATTTTATTTAGAGACAGGGTCTCACTGAATTGCTTAGAGCCTCACCTTTGCTGAGGTTGGCTTTGAACTTGATACCCTCCTGTCTCAGCCTCCTGAACCACTGGGTTTACACAGGCCAGGTGATTGTTTTGTTAAGGAACTATTATAATAAAACCCAGGTTATAGATAGCGTGGGCCAAGACATTCATGGTAGATTGGTGAGGAATGGTTGGGGTCTGGATATATTTTGAATGTTGAGCTGATAGAATTAAATGTTGAGTAGAAATGAGGATGGAGTGAAAAAAGTTTAGTTAAATTATAAACATTTGGGCCAAGCATGGTGGCACAGGACTTCCAGTGACTTGGGAGGTTGACATTGGAGGGAGTATAAATTCAAGGTCATCCTTGGCAACTTATCAAATCTTGTCTCAAAAATGAAAAACCCACTCCTGAATTTAGTCCCTAGTTTCAAAAGGAAAAAAAGTAAATATGCCAGTAGATTTCAAGAAAGAATAATTTTGAATTTAATTAAAAGATATATTTAAAAAAATTGGGGGGCTGTAGGTGTAGCTCAGGAATAGAGTGCTTTCCTAGTTTGCATAAGGCCCTGTGTTTGATTCCCAGCATTGAAAATAAATATTTTTAAATCCTTATTTTTAATTTACAATAATTATATACATATGTATAGAGTACAATGTGATATCTTGGTAAATGTATGTATCATGAAATGATTTTATCACGCTAACTAGTATATTGAACACCTTACATAACCTTTTTTGGTAATAATGCATTTAAAAATCTATTCTTGTGTTGAGCATGTGTGAGACCCTGGGTTCAATCCTCAGTATCAATAAAATAAATAAATAAAAACTTAAAATATTTTTAGCAATTTTGAACTACATAATACTGCATTATTGTCATTGTCGTCGTCTTCGTCATCGTCATCATCATCATCATCATTATCATCATTTTGTACCAGGGATTGAACTCAGGGGCACTCAACCACTGAGCCACATCTCCAGCACTTTTTTGTATTTTACTTGGAGACAGGGTCTCACTGAGTTCCTTAGGGCCTAGCTAAGTTGTTGAGTCTGGCTTTGAACTCACGATTCTCCTGCCTCAGCCTCCTGAGCTGGAGGATTACAGGCATGCATTTATGCGCCCAACTACAATACATTATTGTTGACTATGGTGACAGTGTTGTACAATAGGTCTTGAAAACTGATATTCCTATCTTACTAAAATTATACCCTTTGGCCTCTCCTTTCTCCAGTCTCTGGTAATTACCTTTTTACTTCCTACTTAAGCTTTTTTAGATTCCACATATGAGATCATGTGATATTTGTTTTTGTGTGCCTGGTTTTCACTTAGCATAATGTTTTCTAGATTTATCCCTATTGTCACATGACAGAATTTCCTTCTTTTTAATGGTTGAATAGTATTCTATTGGATATGTATACATACCACATTTTCTTCAGCCATTCATCCCCTGATGGATGTTTAGATTGATTCCATATCTTGGCTATTATGAATAATGCAGTGAGAATGAGTGCAGTCATCTCTTCGAAAAACTGATTTCAGTTCTTTTGGGAATATATCAGAAGTGGGATGGCTGAATCATATGGGAATTCTATTTTTAGTTTTTTGAGGAACAGACACATTGTTCTCCATAATGACTGTACCACTGTACAAACTTATGTTCTAACAAGGTGCAAGATTTCCTTTTTCTCCACATCCTCTCCGACCCTTTTTAGCTTTTGTCTTTTTGATTAATAGCCATTCTAATGTGTCTGAGGTGATAATCTCATTGTTTTTTTTGTTTTGTTTTGTTTTGTTTTGAGGTGTTTTGTTTTGAGATTGAGCCCAGGGCTAGGCAAGCACTCTACCACTGAGCTATAACCCATCCCCTCATTGTGGTTTTAATTTGCATTTCTCAAGGAGGAATATTGATTTAAGCAGACTGAAGAGATAAATTTGAGGCCCATCAATGTAGTGATGGTATATAAAGAGATGAGATCAAGGAGTGTTCACTTTCACTGCACATTGGAAACACATGATAGAACTTTCTAAAAATGCCAGCACATGGACCTCTCCTCCCAAAGGTACTGACTAAAGAGCTGAGGTAGGGTGACAGCACTGTATTTTTTTAAATAGTCTAAGGTGATTCTGTTTATGAACATGTAGATTGTTTTCACTTTTAACACTGTGAACAATACTTCTATATATTGCCATGTATAGTCTGAATTTTTTATAATTCTTAGTTGCTGCCATGGGCTACAATTCTAGAATATTGCTTATATCTTTATTTTTATCAATTTCACACATGAAGAACACAGAATTTGTTCCTGTATATAGTCAAAAACGTTTGTTCTAAAGTCAGAATGAATTTGCTTATTGAAATTTCCATGCCTTAATCATGAGAACAGTCATCTAAAATCTGCAGTGACATTTTAATTGCCAAATCTTTCTCTTAGAATGCCAAGAGGTTTCAACATCGTTTGATCAGAAAAAGAAAGAAAAAGCATAGCTAAGAAAAATTGAATACAGAAAGAACATTAGATATTGTCTTAGTCATCAAGGTGGTCACAATCTGGAATTCAGTTTAATTTTCTTGTCAGGTAATTTCTCCTTAGTGAATTTCATCAGGCTTAAAACAAACTATAGTATCAAAGACACACAAAATAGAGCCAGATGCAATGGCGCACGCCTGTTTTCCCAGCAACTCAGGAAGCTGAGGCAGGAGAATTACAAGTTCAAGGCCAGCCTCAGCAATTTAGTGAAGCACTAAGCAAGTTAGCAAGACCCTGTCTCTAAATAAAAAAAATAAATAAAAAGGGCTGGGGGTGTGGCTCAGTGGTTAAGTGCCCCTGAGCAAAATAAAATGTTGGTAAATGAATGAACAAGGAAACCAACTAGGAAGCTCAATTAAAAGAGAGATGAAGGTAGACAATTTGGACAATAATGGGAACAGTAAAAATGGGTTGGGAGATGAAGTGAAACCTAGAAATGTAATAGATACTTGGTCTTTATTGGTGTTTTCAAGTGTTTCTCCCTTTCATATTCCTAAAAGCATAAAGGTTTTATTCTGAAGTCACCAGACTGTTATCACCTACTACCCTTGTTAGGTTATTAATTTATCCACCCTTGAAATCACTCTTCCCTATTTTAAAAAATATTCTTTTTAGATGTTGATGGACCTTTATTTTATTCATTTATTTATATGCAGTGCTGAGAATCAAACCCAGTGTCTCACACTTGCTAGGCAAGTGCTCTTTTTTTTTTTTTAATTTCAATATTTATTTTTCAGTTTTCGGCGGACACAACATCTTTGTTTGTATGTGGTGCTAAGGATCGAACCCGGGCTGCACACATGCCAGGCGAGGGCGCTACCGCTTGAGCCACATCCCCAGCCCCAAGGCAAGTGCTCTTCCACTGAGCCACAACCCTAGCCCCTGACTCTTCCCTATTTTTTAAAAAAATTTCAGTTCCTGGTTGTTTATCCCGTTCCAATATTTTCTTAATTCTTGGATATAGTTCTAACACCCTGCCCTCTCAGTTCTTTGAACTCAGATCCAATGATCCTGTCTACTCAAGCTACTCATTACCAGGGTTGCATGACTTTTATCAGTGACAAACCCCTCTTAATTCCATTTTCTGACTACTAACTTATCTTTCTGCTCCCTCTAATACCCTGACTCCAACAATCCTTTGACTATATCACAAAGGGATTTATTACAAAGGAGGCCAATGGTGAGAATGGAAGAAAGATAAGAGTTTGATAGTGTTTGACAGTGAGAATTTGTTGAGAATGTGGTACCATTGATGGATTATGGATCCTGGTCCTTTAGGACTGCTGGTTGATTTTAATGTGGGTGTAAGAAAATTAAAGAAAAAGTCAAGATGCCCTCCATATTTTTTTACATGAAATACTAAGCCATGATAGAGTCATTGATAGAGAATAAATAGACTGGGGGAGAAGATTTGATGGTTGTGTGAATCAAGAGTTCTATTTTGGCAGAGTTAAATTTGAAATTCCAGTTACCAGTAGAGAGGTAGACTACAGGTTTGGACCCAATCACTTGGAGCCTGGGGAAAAGGTGAGGAGTGGGAGAGTTTTGCAGTAGCCATACTATGGCGGCAAAGTTTAGGGACTAGTTGAAGTCATCTTCCTCATATGGAGGAAAACCAGCCACAAGTTGAAAAGGCTGCAGGTTTCCATTTGAACAAGAAGTCAAAGGAACTGTTCAGAGGCGTTGAGGCTGCTGAGATTTTGACGGACAGTGATTCCAGAGGCACAGAGGAAGATTTTCAGGCTTATGATAAGCATGGACCCAGTTCAATGAAACTAACTTCACCTAGTACAAGCCAATGCTTTTTGTGACACAGTTTCAAATCTGCTGTGTTCTGGCTAAAGTACTAAAGATGGCTTATCACAGAACTGTATATCGAGATATATCTGATATTTAAAAAATTCTACCCTAATCAAGATGTCCCCAATGCTTTCTCTCCAAACTTCTGAATTTGAAGAATTGATCAGTTTCTTAAATGAAAAAGGAAAGTGGACAGACAAAAGACCTTGATTTGAACTAGCTTACAACAATGTAAAAGACTTTCTGAATCAACCTATAGTTTTATGTCAACTTGAATATTTCTTAGACCTATGAGTCTCAAGTGAGAATCTAGATATCTTGCTTCCAGAGGAAATTAAGATACTACACATTATTTCTGTTAACATTTATGTGATTCAAAAGTCTCAACTACTCAGGAAGCTGAGACAGAAGGATTGCAAGTTCCAGGTCAGTGTCAGCAACTTGGCACGGAAGGCCTTAAACAACTTGGTGAGAACTGTCTCAAACAAAACAATAAAAAAGGGCTGGTGATGTACCTCAGTGGTAAAGTGCCTTTGGGTTTGATCTCTAGTTAAAAAAAGAAAAAGAAATCTAAACTATATATAAAAACCACATGAAGAGAAATCTTGCTCATATCCTTATCTTCTCCAACCTGTTTTCTCTCAAGCCATCTCCCTATATTTATTACATATTGTTTCATTGTTTCTTTTTACAAGTTCAAAAAAATAAAATTTATATTCTTATCCTTGATAAAAAAAAGTAGCATACAGTTATGCACTGCCCTGCACATCTTTGTTTACTTGAAGATCCTGAAAATCTTTCCACATCAGTACATAGAGACTTTTCTTTTTTTGTAGCAATGTACATTGTGAGGATGTACCATGATTTATTTAATTAGTTCTTAGCTCATTATTTGGTGATTAAGATAATATTTTTATGCGAGAGATGAAAATGCCTTAGAAATTCTTTGGCCCCCCCGCGCCCCCAGTACTAAGAATTGAACCCAGGGGTGCTTTACCAATGAGCCACATCTCCAGCCCTTTTAAAATTTTTTATTTTGAGAGAGGTCTTGCTAAGTTGCTGAAGCTGATCGCAAACTTTTGATTCTTCTGCCTCAGTCTCCCTAGTAACTGAGATTACAGGAGTGCACCATCATGGCCAATGTATAAGTTATTCTTTTTTTTACTTTTTTTAGTTGTTGATGGGCCTTTATTTTATTTATTTATATGTGGTGCTAACGATTGAACCTAGTGCCTCATCATACATGCTAGGCAAGCACTCTACCACTGAACCACAACCCCAGGCCAGAAGTTATTTTTTACCTCTCAACTTTTAGAAATTCTTTGGGGCATTCTACAAAGCTGAATCAAATTCTCAATTTAATTTTGATAGTTTAATTTTTTTTCTTTTTTTAAAAATAGAGCTTAATTGTTGATAGTTCAATTTTAAAAGGAAGTTTCTTTAATCAAAATGTCAAATTTTTTTTGAAACAAAAATATCCTATAATTAAAGAGTTCCTGGGGAACTGAAGCAATCCAGTGGCCATCAACATCAACATTTGTCATTTCAGCTCAAATTCATTAGCTTTCTTCCATGATTCGGGGAAAGATACCTCGAAATTGTAAGAACAGTAGCTTTGAATTACAATTTCTAGGTCAAAGTAAGTGACACATTACTTTAGCTCTGGTTTAGCTGTGAACTTGGCTGGCATTTTTCCATACTAAAGAAACAAGTTACTCGGGTCCAACTGGGGTAAATCCACAGAAGAACCATAGAAGATTATTAGCCTTGGCAATGGAAGCCCTATTTTTCTCTAAAATAAAGCACTATAAAATACTCTTTAGAGGGATCTCTTTAGGAGATGAAACACATTCGAAATAATTGTGGTTTTTAAGTCTTTCTCTCCTTGAAAAACAGATCCCACTTTGAAATTTTGTTTCAGCAAACCAAAGATTGATTAATTAATTTTGGTACTGCGGATTGGCCAGGGGTTCTTTACCACTGAGTTACATCCCCAGTCCTTTTTTATTTGAGATAGAGTCTCCCTAAGTTGCCTTGAAATTTGCCATCCTTCTGCCTTAGTTTTCCCAGTCACCATGACTTGAGCCACTCACCTGGCTCCCAAAGATAATCCATTTAAATAGTCTCTTGCTGAATTAGTGGACTGACTAGAGTCGGGAATGAATAGTTCTCCTTATCTGGAGGGCCATCATTTGAAGGTCACCTTAAGGAAAGTATCCTGCCTTAACCTGTGCAAGAATTCCTTAAGAGTTCTTTTATCTTTCTTCTCAGCAGGATCAATGAAATGCTAAATATTTGTTGTGACCTCTAAATGTTGTTCTGCGGGAAGGCTACATATTGTGACTGTTCTCCTTTTCTGAGGGGGGCCATCAGTTACAACAACTAAAATGTGTTGAATACTCCCTCTTTGCCTGGCACTGTAGAATGGGCACGACCTTTTCCTTCAGAGTCTCATACACTGTGAAGACTGCTTTCAACACTGCCAGTGTTTTCCAGCAATTGGAATCCAGAATTGGGTGTTCAATGAGAATTGAATGTGGCTTACTGATATGAAGGATTAATGAAGATACTTCTATGATTGTTAGAGTCCAGGAAGATCTTTTAGGATAAAGGGAATGTCATCTGTAGATTTGTTCAACAGAGCAAGAATCATGGTTATGTCCTGTTGTTCTTAAGTTTTCTGAGTGTGAAAATTATTTAAGGATTTATTCTCACTTTTCTCTTAAGTTTCATGAGAGCAGGAACTATTTCTCATTTTATTTCCTTTGCTTTAAAAAATGCTTTGTAACTGGGCATGGTGGCACAGACCTGTAATCTCAGTGGCTCCGGAGGCTCAGATAGGAGGATTGCAGGTATAACTCCAGCCTCAGCAATTTATCAAGGCCCTAAGCAACTTAGTGAGACTTGGTCTCAAAATAAAAAAAAAACAGGGCTGGGGGTGTAGCTCAGTGGTGAAGTGATTTAATCTCCAGTAAACCCCCTTCCCAGCCCCCAAAGAAAGCTTTGTATTTTGAGTCAAGAAATGTCTGTGGATTGAATACATGAATTCTTTGTCTGAAATATTTGTGTTAATCCATTTGTTCTTTCCCATAAGTATTTATTTATTTTTGAGGTACTTGGGATTGAATCCAGTGGTGCTCTACCACTGAGATACATCCCAAGAAGGCCCTCCCCTTTTAAAAATTTTTGAGATAGAGCCTCACTAAATTGCTGAGGCTGGCCTTGAACTTTTGATCCTCCTGCATTGGCCTCCCCATTAGGTTGGATTACAGGGATGTAACACTGTGCCTAGCTCTACAAATATTAATTAAGTGAAACATATATTGTTCTAGGCACTTGAATGAAGAACATCTGTGTGCCCTCATGGAACTAACTTTCTCATAAATAATAAATAAGATATATAATAAGGGGGATAGTGATCCATGCTAAGGAGAAAAAAATTGCAGAAAGTAAAGGAGAATAAGAAATGTTGGGAGAGGGATATAGTGTTGAAATTTTAGATATGAGGGCCAGAGAAGACTTTTCCTGTGGTGGTGATGTTACTGAAAGCTTGGTACTTGTCCCCAGTGCCAACCCAGTAAAGAGGACATGGTTTTGAGAAAAAGGAAAGAAGTTTTAATGCTTTGCTAGTAAAGGAGAAACACAGGCTGTGATTCTGCCCATCAGCAGGACAGGGAGTTGTTTTTTTGTGGTGCTGGGGATTGAACCTAGGGCCTTGTGCACGGAAGGGAAGCACTGTACCAACTGAGTTGTATCCCTAGCCCAGGAACAAGGAGCTTTTTAAAGAGGTACTTTAAAGGCTATATTCCATGTATTCTCTGTTGGAGTTGTAATTCACTTGTTAATTTGGGAGATAGTCATTTCTGATATCTTCTGGTACCATCCCCAAAGTCTGGATTACTTTGTTCCTATGGCGGGGGTATGTGTACTCAAAGACAGACAAATCCGCTTAAAATGGACTAGGAGGGTAATCCTGTTAAGGAGTGGAAGAGCAGAAAGAAAGGAAGAGAAAGGTACATGTCCATTTTAAAAATAAGTTGAAGTGCCTGGCATGGTGGCACATGCCTGTAGTCCCAGCAGCTCCTTGGGAGGCTAACACAGGAGAATTGTGAGTTCAAAGCTAGCCTCAGCATAAAGCAAGGTGCTAAGTAACTCAGTGAGACCCTGTCTCTAAATAAAATACAGGAGTTCTCAGTGGTTGAGTGCCCCTAAATTCAATCCCTGGTACAAAAAAAGAAAAAGAAAAAAAAGTTGCAGTGGCAGAGCAGCAAGGGCTATGTTCAAAGCATAAAGTGGACCACTGATCAGTGGCATTTGAGTAAGGCCCTGGAGGGGGAAGAGCATTCCAGCCCACACTGAAGCAGTAGCAGGTGTATAGACCCTGAGGCAGGAGTGTGCTTCTTGTGGGCAGAGTGGGATTGAGGTCAGAATGGTAAGGTAAGGTGAGACAAGTCACATGGTAGCTTACATTCATTGTATGGACTTCAGCTTTTATCCAGGGTGAGATGGGAAGCAATTGGATGAAATGGACATTTTCAAAGGATTTCCTGACTCCTGCACTGAGAATAGACTGAAGAGCATTAAATGGAGAAATTAGGAGGTAATTGTAAGAATCCAGGTAAGAGATATTCATAATTTTAGTGGTACCAGATGTTTAGCATTGGCTGGATTCTGGAACCATTTTGAAGGCAGCACAGAAAGTAATGGTTATAAAGCTGATGTAAGATGTGAAAGAAAGAGGAGTGAAGAGTGAAGACCAGTTTGGGTAAATGCATATCCAGTTGATAGTGAGCTGCATCTGCAAACGTGCAGCTTATTGTATCGAAACACTATTCACATGTGTAAGGGTGATGCACAATAGTATGCCCCCAAGCAATTTCCTGATTTTCCTATTTGTGCATGCTTAGTACTCCTGCACTAGATTAGATAGAATTTGAATGTGTAGCCCAGTAAACTTTAGGCTCCTTAGAGATAGGATTTGTGGTTTTTGTCTATATTTCCCAGTAAAGTAACTGGCACAGAACACTGAATACATGTTTGTTGAACAAATAAAAATTTCTGAGTGTATTATGTTCCCAAGCATTTTCTTTATCAATTTATTTTAAAATCTTTTTGTTTTTAAAACACAGTATTTTTATGTTAAAAAAAATACACAATGCTGGGTGCAATGGTACACACCTGTAATCCCAGCGACTCGGAAGGCTGAGGAGGAGGATCATAAGTATGATGCCAGCCTCAGCAAGTTAATAAGAGCCTATCTTAAAAAATAAAATAAAAAGGGCTGGGAATGAAGCTGACTGGAAGAGCACCCTTGGATTCAATTCCCAGTGCTGTGTAAACAAAACAAAATAAGAAACGTAGGCATTGCAAGTGGTACTAGGGTTCTGCTCAGAAACATCTGCTTCCTGCCCCTCACCCCCAACATATTGGGAATCAAACCCAGGGGTGTTCTACCACTGAGCTACATCCCCAGCCCTTTTTAATTTATTTTTTGAGACAGAGTCTCACTAAATTGCTTAGGCTGGCCTCAAACTTGAGATCCTCTTACCTGAGCCTCCTGAGATGCTAGGATTACAGGTGTGTTTTAGTCAGCTTTTTCACTACTGTGACCAACAAAAGACCTGACAAGAACAATTAGAGGAGGACAAGTTTTCTGGGACGTTCACAGTTTTAGAGGTCTCATTCCATGGAAGCTGACTTCATTCTTGGGTTTGAGGTAGGATAGAACATTATGATGGAAGAGTGTGGTGGAAGAAAGTGGCTCAAGGCATTGCACCAAGAAGTAGAGCACTTGGTGGGGTGCAGTGGCTCAGGATGTTGAGACAAGACAGGAGGATTATAAGTTCAAAGCCAGCCTCAGCAACTTAGCAAGGCGCTAAGCAACTCAGTGAGACTCTGTCTCTAAATAAAATAGAAAATAGGGCTGGGGATGTGTCTCAATGGTTGAGTGCCTCTGAGTTCAATCCCCGCGTACCTCAACTTTCCCCGCCCCCAAAGTAGAGCGCTCTCCTCACCAGGACAAAATATAAACTCTAAAGTCACACCCCCCAATGACCCACCTCCTCCAGACATCCAACCTGCTTTCAGTAACCACTCATTTAATCCCTGTCAAGGAATTAATTCACTGATTGTGTTAAGGTTCTCATAAACCCAAGCATTTCATCTTGCATTGTCTTATATATGAGCTTTTGGGGAACACCTCGTATCTAAACCATAACGAAGTGTGTCACTGTAGCTGGCTTGAGCTTTGTACATGTTATAATTTGATAATTTCCCTTGATTTCTATTGAATTATATTATCAATATACTCTCTATAAATTTTAAATTGGGCATTTGAAGATTTGTTTTGTAATAAGTTTGATTCTCTTAATAGAATTTTCATGTTCTACCTGTTTTAGGAAGTTTGTGAATTACAAAAATGGCACTTACCACACCCAGCTTCATTGCCCCAGCTCTTCCATTTGTGCACCATTGCACCATCTTTCCATTTGCTCCCACCACAAGCAACTTCTCTTTGGTTTTACTCTGAATTTTGCTTTTTTATTTCCATCCACTCATGTCATTTAGTGCCCATCTACTCTTTTTCTTTTCTTCCCTGTTACTTTGGTGTATTTTATTTCCTTGGAAATAATTGACTGAACCAATGTGATTCTGCAATCTGTATATGGGGTAAAAATGGGAGTTCATAATCCGCTTGAATCAAATGTATGAAATATGATATGTCAAGAGCTGTGTAATGTTTTGAACAACTAATAATAAAAAAATTAAAAAATATAAAAAAGGAAATAACTGACTGTTTCAGACTTACACTTAACATGACTTTACTGTAAGCAACATTGAGAAGGACTGGTAAGAATTGATATTAGGCAGATGGACACTCTCATATATTTTTGTCTCCCTGGTATCTGACAGAAATCTCACTTAGGGAAGCTAAAAGGTGGGCTTTAACTATTTCATAAAAAAAATACAAAACTATATTTAAATAAACTAGATCTGTCTTAATAGCTACCAGGCATTAGATGTAATTCCCCAGAAGAAAAACTCTATGGCACATTTTTTTCAGATTAATTCATTTGTAGATAGTGGAGCTTCTAAAGTTAGATGTGAAATAACAGTATTAATACTTTAAAAAAATCTTGAAAGCTGACTAGTGTTAAAGTATAACCATCTGCCTATAATCCCAACTACTCTGGAGACTGAGGCAGGAGAATTGCAAGTTTGAGACCAGCCTGGGCAAATTATCAATATTCTGTCTCAAATAAAAAGGACTGGGGATGTAGTTCAGTATGAAAGTGCTTGCCAGTACCACACACACATACACACACACACACACACACACACGTACATTTGCCATCTGGAGAATAATCACCAAGTGCAGAAAGACTTCCAGAACCAGGCAGGCTCTGTCCATGCAGAAAGGCATATCAAGTCTCATAGCACTCAAAACACATGGGTGATCCAACCCACTGAGAAATGGGACCAGAGAACAAGTGTTTGCCACTCTGCATCCACAAAAACAGCAAAAAAACCTAACCCAAGGTTAACAGTGCAGTAAAATGTTCTGTTTACCAAAATTCAAAACTATTAATTTCTTTAGTGGACCGCACAATGGAGTTTTACTCAGCCATAAAGAAGAATGAAAATACGGCATTTGCTGGTAAATGGATGGAACTGGAGAACATTATGCTGAATAAAGAAGGCCAGATTAAAAAATCAAGGGTCAAATGTTTTTTTCTCATATGCAGAAGTGCTGGGAGCCATTAGCCAAGTAGGTATGACAATTTCCTTGCCAGTGTACCCCATGTTGCAGTGACATTGAATGTAGGTGACCTTGCTCAAGGACCAAGGCGGATTAGGGCGTTCCCGGTTTAGGTTCCAGGTTTAAGGTTTAAGATTATTCCTGCTGGGAATAGGGCGTATCCTGCTGCCTGAGTTCCCCTTGAGTTCTCACGGGATTCAGACAGTATATTTTGGAGATAGAAGCCCAGTGGAGGTGGATTTGGGCAGAGAACGTGGATTTGGGCAGAGAACGTGGATTTCCTCAGAACGTGATTGTAGACGGCTGGTGTGAGTTCGGGAATAAAGAGTTGCTGTTTGAATCTACAAGCTGTGTGGTGGCTCGTGATTGTGTGCCCAGCCAGACTGCGGCATTTGTGCCCAGCCAGACTGTGGCATTTGGCGGCTCGTACGGGGAACGTCTAAAGCTTGGAGGTAAGTGAAATTGCTTGCCCCTGAGGAAGAGCGAAAGAATGGGTGACCAATTCAAAAAACAATGTGTTATTGTTTTCATGTTACTTTTAGTGCAAACCAGCTGCCTATCCCTAGAAATTTCTCAGGCAAACTGGAAAAAATGGTTG
>NW_026000221.1:30113896-30126564 GCF_001458135.2 Marmota marmota marmota | reverse complement strand
ATTTTGGGAGGAAATGGACATATTGATAGATTCCTCCGCTTTGAACTGCTTGCAGAACTTGCCTGGACTATGTAACTATCGTTTGGTGCAGCGAATTGTGGTAATGCTGGCATATCTTTGCTGATGGTGTCACTAGTGATGCAATTTTTATTTCCTTGCCAGCACACCCCATGTTAATTGTGGTAGTGCTGACATATCTTTGCTGATGGTGTCACCAGTGATGCAATTTTTCCCAAGGAGCCGTCAATTGGCTCAAACTTGTGATCCTTCTTTATCAGGTTCCCAAGCTGCTGGGATTACAGGTGTGTGCCACAGTATCCGGCTGTCTTCTATTGTTTTAAACCATGTGTCTCTTTGTGTTACAGTTTGGATCTAGAATGTCCCCCAAAGGCTCAAGTGTTGAAGGATTACAAGTTTAAAGCCAGCTTGGACAACTTAGGTAAACCCTGTTTCTCAAAATAAAAAATAAAGGGCTGGGGATGTGGCTCAAGTGGTAGCGTGCTCGCCTGGCATGCGTGCGGCCCGGGTTCGATCCTCAGCACCACATACAAAGATGTTGTGTCCGCCAAAAACTAAAAAATAAATATTAAAATTCTCTCTCTCTCTCTCTCTAAAAAAAATAAAATAAAAAATAAAAAAGGGCTGGGGATGTAGCTCAGTGAAAGAACACCCCTGGCTGCAATCCCCAGTGCCTCAAAAACAAGCCATCAGACAAAAAAACCCATGTTAAGTATAATTCAATTCAACTGTACCTGTTTTAGTTTGTAACAATAGCCACCATTTCACACCCCTCCCCATATTTATGCCCTTTTGCAATGTGACTTTGCAGTTCCTCTTGTCGAAATTTTGGGCGTATTTTTGTTTTCATTCCTGGAATCTGGGCTGGACTTGTGTGTTGCTTTGGCCCAGAGAACATGGCAGAGTGATCTTCCAGTTCCAAGTGGGAGTCTTAATCAGCCTTGGTGTGCTTCTGCTTTCTCATTTGGAACCTGCTGAACTGCTGTGTAAACAAAGCCAGGCTAGCCTATGAAATCACAAGAGACACATGGTCTGTCACTCCATCATCTCAATCAAAGACTGAGTCAATTGCCAGGCATCTATGTCAGTGAGGCCTGCTTTCAGTCTAGTCACCAACAGATTAACAGCTGACTGAGGATTTATGGATGAGTCCTGACAAAACCAGAAGAACCACTTGGTTCAGCCCAGCCCAAATTGCCTACTCACAGAATCTTGCCCTAAATATGTTGTTTTTGTTTTGGGGTGGTTTGTTATTCAGCAATAGATAATCGGCACACCACAAACTTGTCTTGAATAAGTTTTGTTGTTTAAAAAAAATCAGGCTGAGCCAGGTGCTGTGGCACATGCCTATAATCCCAGCAGCTCCAGAGGCTGAGACAGGAGCATCTCAAGTTCAAAGCCAGCCTTAGCAAAAGCAAGGGGCTAAGCAACTCAGTGAGACCCTGTCTCTAAATAAAATACAAAATAGGACTGGGGATGTGGCTCAATGGCCAAGTACCCCTGAGGTCAGTCCCCGCTACTCCCCCTCCCTGCTCCCCTTGTCACATTCATCCTGCTTCCTCATAGTCTTTTGGGCTGATGGAGGAGCGTTCTGCAAGGAGAATGAAAGTCAGTATATTAGGCTGTTTGTACTGCTGAACAAACATTGCTGTCTGGGTAATTTACAAAGAACAGAAATTCATTTCTTGCAATTCTGGAGGCTGGGAAGTCCAATGCTGAGATGCCAGCATTTGGGCGTCTGGTGAAGGTCTTCTTGCTGCATCCTTGTATGGTGGAAGTGATGTAAAGGCAAAGGAAAGGGGGCTGAAACTATCCTCACATGGCAGAAGATCAGATAAGAGTGAGCCTTTCCCCTCAAACCCTATTTTAAAGGCCGTAGGAGGGCATCCAGAAGAGTCTGCCCTTGTGACTTAATCACCTCCAAAGGTCCTACCTCTTATACTGTTACATTGGTTATTAAGTATTATTTTGCTTTTTCTTTTTGGTACTGAGGATTGAACCCAGGGACATTCTACCACAAAGCTAACCGCAGCACCCCCAAGCCCTTTTTATTTTTAATTTAGAAGCAAAGTCTCATTAAGTTGCTGAGGCAGGCCTTGAACTTGGGATCCTCTTGCCTCAGCCTCCCAAGTAACTGGGACAACAGGTGTCAGACAACACTGGGCCCTGCTGGTCTTTTAAGTTTCAACACATAAAGTCTAGGGGAGCATATTACGACCACAGCAGTTGGCAAAGTTATTTGGAAACTCCAACCAAAGCCTTCCTTCATTTCCTTTTTTCCACTGTAGAGCAAAGCTGTTTTGCATTTTTTTTCCCTCAGAGGGTAATAAAAATTAGCTTCATAGAAGTCTGATGTAAAAGTGTACATAAGTATTGCCAAATATATACATATGCCTATGGTTTTATAAAAGTAATATTTATTACTTTGTAAAAATTCAAATAGGTTTTTATTATTTATTTATTTATTTATTTTGAGAGAGAGAGTACAAATAGGTTTTTATTTTTTATTTATTTATTTATTTTGAGAGAGAGAGAGTACAAATAGGTTTTTAGAAATCAAAAATAAATTACATCGTCACACTCCTGTGTTTGTATTTTGTAGCTTGAATTTTTGCTTAATGGGTAGTGAATATTTTTCTGTATGAATAGATATACTTCTATTATTTTGAATAGGCAATACACTTACATATTTCAGAATTTAAAATATATGAAAAGATACACCATGAAACACCACACTCACCCTGATTCCCCACTCCACCCTACTCCACCCCACTTCTAATACATTGTATTCCTTCCAAGTTTCTTTATGCATATACAAGAAAATAAGAATATTTATATTCTTAAAAAAAGAATATTTATATTCTGATTTTTCCTTTAAAAAATATCCATTTCAGTTGTTAATTGATCTCTATTTTATTTATTTATATGCGGTGCTGAGAATCGAACCCAATGCCTCACATGCCAGGCAAGTGCACTGCGGCTCAGCCCCAGCCCCAGCCCCTCCTTTTTTTTTTTTATGAAAGGTAAATACCATAAATCTTGTTTTGTACTTTCCTTTTTTGAACTTAATATACTTTGGAACTCTTCCCATATCTGAACACAGGATGTGTTTCCTTGTTTTTTTTTTAAATATTTTTTAGTTGTAGATGTACACAATAACTTTACTTATTTATCTTTATGTGGTGCTGAGGATTAAACCCAGGGCCCCACACATATTAGGTGAGTGCTCTACCACTGAGCCACAACCCCAGCCCACTTGTTTTGTTTTTTTGGGTTATGTTTCCTTGTAGGGATAATCCATCATTTATTTAACAAATTCTTTATTGCTTTTGTGTTTATTTTCTTAGTATAGTTAGTACTATTATAAACATCATTTTATTCAAATATTTGTACATATACATGATTATTTCCTTAGGATAAATGTCTAATAATGACTCCAAGAGTTAAAATA
This sequence comes from Marmota marmota marmota, assembly GCF_001458135.2. Classification (NCBI taxonomy): domain Eukaryota; kingdom Metazoa; phylum Chordata; class Mammalia; order Rodentia; family Sciuridae; genus Marmota; species Marmota marmota. Next base: position 30,123,095 of record NW_026000221.1, on the reverse strand, counting down.
CGTTCTAACTTAAAAAAATTTAAGGGGCTGGGGATGTGGCTCAAGCGGTAGCGTGCTCGCCTGGCATGTGCGGGGCGCTGGGTTCGATCCTCAGCACCACATTAAAAATAAAATAAAAGATGTTGTGTCCACCGAAAACTAAAAAATAAATAATAAAAAAATTTAAGTTTCACCAGATTGTTCTTATAAGTGGGATGATTTATGCCACCACTAGCAGTATAGAAAGATGCCATTTCCCAGAACCCCAGGGACACTTGGTAGTATATATGTTTTTCAAATCTTGATTAATTCGGTAAGTGAAAATGGCATTTTATTGTTTTAATGTAACTGTTTTTTTTTTTTTTTTTTCATTGTTGGAAACTGAACCCAGAGCCTTGTACATGCTAGGCAAGCATTCTACCACTGATCTACATCATAATCCTTTTTATTTTTTATTTTGAGACAGGGCCTCACTAAGTTGCTCAAGCAGATCCTTGAGATCCTTTTGCCTCAGCTTCCATTGTCACGGGGATTATAGGTGTGTACCAACATGCCTGGCTCCCTTAGGGTTTTTTTTTTTTTTTTTTTTTTTTTACAGATTCTAAAAAGCTTTCATACATAATTAAAGTATTCACCCCAAAGTGTGTTCAGATACATTCAGTTTCTTTCTCTGTTTATTGCTTCCCTTTTCATTTTGTTTCTGTTATGATGATGGTAGTGGTGGTGGTGGTAATGGTTGTATGTGTGGCGGGGGCCAAGGAGAGGAGGTACTGGGAATCAAACCAGGGTTTTGCACATGCTAGGCAAATACTCTACCACTAAGCTATATCCCCAGTCTCTTTTAATTTTTTCACGTTCAGAAACTTTATGTGGTCAAGTCTCTTTCTCTTTTCCTTTGTGGCTTTTGCATTGGGATTTTGCTTACTTAAACTACTGTGAATTGCAGGGATGCTGATAGAGTGAATCTGAGAACCCACCATGCCTGTGACTATTGATTCAATTGGCCAAAGTAGAGAAGCTGTCAAGACATGAGTTTTGCTTTAATTTGTGCTCATGTGGGATATTTTATTTGGAGAAATCTTAGCAGAATGTCTAAAAGCATAAAGTAATAACACTGGAGGAAGTCATTTGACTTTCCACAAGGGAATTTCCCTAATTATTTTTTTTAGAAGTTTCTGGTTCACTTCCAATTTCTTATAATCATTTGATAAATATCTATTATGTGTTTGATGGATGAAAACAGTAAAGGAATAAAGGCAGAGACGGGTTCTAAGTCATCAAGTGATGACAGGCATAAGAAGGATCCAGTTGTGTTCAGGGGCAATGAAGTCAGGGGGATTTTTTTTTTTTTTGACTCACATGGGTGATAAACCCTGAAATAAAAGGCAGTGACACTGTATGAGGAAAGTGTGTGAATTTCTCCAAGTTCAACTGGGTCTGTTTAGTACCTTTTATGGATTCACCTGATTAGGTCAGGCCCACTCAGGATGATTTCAATCATCTAGTTGGAAGCTATCTATGCTATTTTGTAACCATTAATGCTGGAAGTAATAACTCTGCATCTCTGCCCTCCAGAATGTCCCCCTTTCTTTACTGCTTTCTCCATTTCCTAATAGTTACTACCAATTAAGACCTTTGACTAACATTTTCTGTTTTAAAAAGTGTACATTTCTTAAAGGATTCTTAATTTAAATCTAAAATTTATGTTTTTCATCATTTTGTGAACTCAATAATTATTTTTTTTAAGGCTGCACAACAAATTACCACAAATTTAACAGCTTGTTCTGTAGCTCAGGAGGCAGGGCACAGTGCATCTGGTTTTTCTGCTCAGGGTCTCACATAGCTAAAACAGTGTCAGGCTCATCTTCATCTGGAGGCTCAATCAAGGGAGGATCCCCTCTGAAGATCCTTCAGGCTGTTGCCAGACCTCATCCTTGTAACTGTACAATTGAGGTCCCGTGGTCTTGCTAACTATTGACTGGGGATCATTTTCAGGTCCCAGAGGTCACGCTGAAGTACTTGTAATATGGTCTTCTCTCACACTTTAAAACTCTCACCTCAAAAAGGGTTCAGTACTTTCAGTTGGTCACTTGATTAGGTCATGTTCACCTAGGATATTTTAATTTTTGATTAACTCAAAGTCAACTATTATATGGATGACCTCCTTTATAGTTCTCCAACTTACAAAAAAAAAAGTCAAAGTTTTTGACTTTGCAATGGTGTGAAAGCAGTATGCATTAAGTGAAACCTGTACTTTTTGCATTTTGACCTTTTCATGGGATAGCAACATGCAGTAAACTGAACAATGACAGAAGCATCAACTCCCAGGCAATCACACAATTAGAAGGGTAACAACTGATATTGTATGGTGTACTGCGTTTGTAAGTGGGTTTTGGATATTGCATCCTTTTTTTAAAAAAAAATTTTTAGTTGTTGATAGACTTTTATTTATTTATATGTGGTGCTGAGAATTGAACCCAGTGCCTCACACATGCTAGGTAAGTACTCTACCACAGAGCTACAATCCTAGCCCACTAGATATTGCATCTTATGTTTCAAATACCATCATATATAAAAACACCCATGTTTCTTCTGTGCCACATTATCATTTTGTTTTTCACTTTCAGTACAGTGTTCAATAAGCTACATGAGATGTTCAACACTTAAGAAGCCAGGCATGGTGGTGCATGCCTGTAATCCCAGCAATTTGGGAGGCTGAAGCAGGGGGATCACAAGTTCGAGGCCAGCCCCAGCAACTTAGCAAGGCCCTAAGCAACTTAGTGAGAACCTATTTCAAATTTTTTTAAAAAGGGGAGGGGGTGGCCACTAGGGATGTGGCTCAGTGGTTAAGCATCCCTGGGTTCAATCCCTAGTACCAGAAAAAAGAACTTCAGAAAACAAACAAACAAAAAAAACCCCACTTTATTATAAAATATGTTTTTGTTCTATGATTTTTCCAACTGCAAGCTGCTGTTAAAATATTCTTCCATGAGTGAGGTAGAGCTATAATATTTGATAGGTAAGGTAGATTATATTCATTTTCTATTTACCATAATTCCAAGCAATATTTTCAATTCACCATGGGCTTATTGGGATATGACCCCATTGTAGTTGGGGAGCACCTGTATCTGCAGAAGCCCTCTTGCTATGTAAAGAAACATAATCATGGGTGTGATATCACACCATATTCACAAGCTCATTCACATGTGTTTACAAAAATGGGGGGAATCTTGAGGGCATCTTGGAACTCTGCCTGCTGCAGTATAGCCAGGCAGAGCACAGGCAGCACAGCACAGCAGTTATTACAAGGGCTCTGGAGCTCACCAGGCTCCAGAGTTCAAAGCCCAGCACCATTTACTAGCCATGTGACCTAGGTGTTCCATTTCTTGGTTCCCCTGTTTATGAAATGGGGAAACCATGTAGAACTTCTCAGAGAATATCAATGCAGGTTTATTCCTTAGAACAATTTTTGATGCTTAATAAATACTATGTGATTAATATAGTTTAAAAGAGCATTTGTAAGTGATGTATTCTGAGATTTTATGATTTTTATCAAAGGTTTAGAAATGTTACAAAAAAAAATAGAATGCCATGTAAGAACTCTTAGAAACCCTAGAATAAATGTAGAGGAGATATGGAATAGCCTATGGAGCAACACAGTGGCTGAGCAAGAACACTGACGAAGAATGGCAAAAAGAGGAAAGAGCAAAATGTTCTAGAACTAACCAGGTAGAAACACTTGATGCAAACAATCCACCCATTATGGATAATGTGGAGACATAGTACATATATCCAAAATCATCTGTATAAATACATTCTTCTAGTTCAAAAAATCTTGGTATGTATTTAAGGATTTCAATGAGCATCCAAAAGTGACTGTGATGAGATTTTTCAGATAATGTACTTTAATATTCCAAAGCCTACATTTAGCCATTGATAGTCCATTAGTTTATTATGAATCTGATTCTTGCTGTCATTTGGGGGGATTTATATTGTGTTTATAATAAAATATACCAGAGATTAGCAAATTACAATCTGTAGGCCAAATACAGTCTGTTTTTGTAAATAAAGTTTTATTGGAATTTAGCCATGACTATTCATTTACATATCATCAGAGTTAAGTCGTTGTGACAGAGACCAAAGGATTATTCTGCCTAAAGGATTTAATATTTGATCTTTTACAGAAAATGTCTGCCAACCTCTCAAATATATTAATACATAAAATGTACCCTGATATTAATAACTATGAAGATCTGCAAAACAGACTATATTTGCTGTGTTAGCTTTTCATTGCAGTGATCAAAAAATGTGACAAGAACAACTTAGAGGAGGAAATGTTTACTTTGATTCATGGTTTCACAGGTTCAGTTCATGCGTGGCTGACTCCACTGCTCTGGGTCCAAGCTGAGACAAGATGTTGAGGCAGAAGGGCATGGTGGAGGAGTACTTTTTCACTCAAGGCAGCCAGGAAGCAGAGAGAGAAAGAGGGGAAGAGGCTATAGGGAAGATCAATCCTTCCAGGGCATACCTTCAGTGATCCACCTCCTCTAGCAACAGCCCACCTGCCTACAGTTACCACTCAGTTAGTCTGTTCAAACGAGGGTGGACAGATTAGGTTACAGCTCTCACAATCTAATCATCACACTTATGAATAGTCCTGCATTAACACACGAGCTTTGAGGGGACCCCTCATATCCAAACCATAACATTTGCCATATGATACGGAATTTAGCCCCTTTGTCTTTTAGACCTGTTGCCAAGAGAAGGCAAACAAGAGACATCTCTGTTGCCCAGCCATAAAAGGTAAAAACACAGATTTTAAAAAGTGTGAATTAAATTCTTTTCATTGCTAATGGGAAAAGTAGATGAGCTGGATGGAAGTGCCTGGTCTAGACATTTTGTTCTCAAATCGGTCTTCTTTCACAAAAGATTTCGATTGCAGTTAGAGCTTATATCAATCAGCTTTGCATTGTTATGACAAAATTCCTGACATCATCAACTTAAAAAGAGGAAAGATTTATTTTGGCTCACAGTTCTGAGGTTTCAGTCCATGGTCACTTGACTCTGTTGTTTTAGGGCCTATAACAAGGTGGAATATCAAGGTGTGGAGTCTGTGATAGAAAAAAGCTATCATCTCATGGTAGCCAGGAAGCACAGAGAGAGAAAAAGGAAGATGTCAATAACCTCTTCAAGGTTACACCACTGATATCCTAACTTCCTCCAGCTAGGCCCCACCTCTTAAAGGTCTCACCACTTCCCAATGGTGCTACAGGCTGGGGTCCAAGCTGTTAGCATATGGGCCTTTAAAAGACACTCCAGATACAGCGTATAGCAGGGCTCTTTGGTTGGCTAGAAACAGAGGTTCCCTTGTGTTTACTTAAGTAAATAAGTTTTTAATATAAGGATTTCCAGGATTTGATCCCTGGGATCCCACACTAGGAACGACTATGTCTAAGTGTATCCTGCCAAAATTCTTACTTTGAAATTCTAACTCCCAAATTGATGGTATTAGAAGATGGAGCCTTTGGGAGGTGATCAGTGTTCTTATAAAACAGGGAGCTCTTTTACTTTTTCTACCACGTGAGGACACAGCCAGAAGATGCCATCTATAAATCAGAAACGGCTCTCATTTAACTCCAAATCTACTGGTGTCTTGATTTCAGATGCCCCAGCCCCCAGAACTGTGAGAAGCAAACTTCTATTGCTGATAAGCTACTTGGTTTCTGGAGTTTTGTCATCACAGCTTGCGTGGACTAAGACACACCATCAGGAACCCAGCACCAGAACTCTGGGGGCTGTGTGCTGTTAGAGTCTGTAAACAAGTCAGGATGGCGCCTGGCATTTTGCCAGAAGGAGTGGTTTGCGAAGTAACGCCAGCGAGCCATTAAGTGTGGAGATTCCTTATTGGTTGACTGATGTATCTAGTTTATGCTAATTAAGATAAGCTGTGTGGAATGTATAAATACCTCTGTTGTCCTACAATAAACGGCTCCCACTCCTGCTGTATCAGTCTTCACAAGTTGTTTGTCACCCCCCTGGTTATTTTGCTGCAGCCGGACTGCGGCAGCGTGCCCCCTGTGTTGGTGTCCTGCTCTATCCTCTTTTTGCTCATTTGCTTCCTCTACTCCTCTTAGAGCTTTGACTTACAAATGGCTTTGCCTTTTTTTTTTTTTCTAATTCCTGATGTTGCTTTTAAAATCAAAGTAATACATGCATGAATTTTTTTAAAAATTATCTTTTTCTCCACATCCCCTGCTCTCTTCCCCAGGTAGCAATTTCTGTTACTATTAGTCTCTTAGGCATCATCTCAAACATTTTTTATGCACATATAAGTGCATAGATTCCTATTTTATGCACAAATAAGGACCTTCAATGTATAGCTTTAATTTCACCAAATGTTAATAAAAATTGTACCAGAAGCAGGTTAGTTTATTAATTTACCTTCCTTGGCCAAAGCAGAGCTTTCACATTAGAAAAAAAAATTTCAATAATTTCTGTTTTATCTGTAGCCTTACTCATTCTTTCGTTTTCCTTTTTCATTTTCCAAATTAGATGAGCCCTTGGGTGGCATATTAAAGGGTTTTAAATTTAGATTATGAAATAAATCACAAATTCCCAATAAGTAGTGTTCAGTCATGCATTATTCATGTTCAGACACACCGACTGTGGTTGTGTGTGGTCAGGAATATTTTAGGATTTCAGATTCACAGTGCTGTTGTCCTTGGCCCAAACCAGATCAATCTGCGTTTTGTAATGGCTATAGGAGTGAAGTGTGCAGGAGCTAGAACCTTGTCTATTCTGTCACTCTATTTCTATCTCAGACCCCAAGTTGATCAGATTGGAGGAAGCTGGAGTTCCTCCCTTTCTGCAGTTTTGTCTAGCTCTAAGGGCCTTGATGATACCAGGAACTTGGATTTGACCTCTATGCTGCCTACTGGGTATCCACAGAGCTATCCTTCCCCCTCATCTGCCTTCAGGTGTGGTGGGTTGGTCCACACTGTTGTGAGTGGGTCAGGATTATTCTTCTGCTTCTGTCACTGTGCTCAGGATTGGGAAGTAACTGTCACCCTCTTTGACCACATCCACACAGACTACTCTGTAGTCATTTCCTTTCTGGGGTTTTGCAACTTTCCCACCTAGGGGATCACAATCCCACTGTGGTCTCAGATCCTTGAGTTTCAATGTGTTTCTTCCATACTGTCCTCAGGATAGCCTTGGTCTCCTTTATCCGTATTCATCATGTTTTCTCCATCTCTCTTTTTTTCTTCTCACCTGATCTACCAGCCTGCAATCAAGGTGTCTTTTGTGTTAGTCTGGGATAGATGGAGGAAAGGGGTAGTGAAAAGTTAAGGGATAAAGGGGACATTATTTTGTGACAGTGTTATCAATCTCTGAGAATTTCTTTCAAGTTTATGTTAGTCAGCTTTCCATTACTGTTACAAATACCCAAGATAATCAATTTATAAAGAAAGATCTGTATTCATTTATGTGGGCATTTTCAGCCCATGATTGAGTTGCCCTGTTTCTTTGGGGCTGTGACAGCAATAGCATATCACAGTGGAAACACATTGTGGAAGAAGTCTGTTCACTTCCTGATGACCTGGAAGGGAAAAGAATGAGATAACAAAAGTGACTGAAGTCCCAGATCCTTCACACACCTAAAGACATCCCAGTAGGCCCCTCCTTTTAAAAGTTTCTACCACTTTCCAACAAACTTTGAACACATGGGCTTTTGGAGAACATTCCAGATCCAAACTATAGCAGTTTCTGCTCTGGGAACTACTGGCTGGTACCCAGTTTTAACCAGTGAACCAGTCCCTTTCTGCCTCATCATGTAAAGGAAAATCCATTAGAAATGCTCTATCTGGCCCACATTTAATTTCCCAATGGATTCTATTTATTTAAGTCTTCTTACCATCTCACTTCACAGGGTTAGGAGGGGCTGGGCATTTGGCCAGCTGAACCAGAACACAGTGAATTCTGTTCTTTGTTCATCAAAAAAAAAAAAAAAAAGAACCTATCCCAGCCCTTGGAGAAGAGACTGATTCGCCTCCTTTGTTAGTTCCCTGGTTCCCTGACCCCCAGATTGGATGGTGCCTGCCCACATTGAAGGTGGATCCTCCCCACCTAGCCCACTCAGATTCACATGTTAGTCTACTCTGCACAGACACACCAAAAATAATGCTTTAACAGGTTCCTGGGCATTCCTAAATCCAGTCAGGTTGACATGTAAAATTAACCACCACACACTTCAAGTTAAAATCATTCACCATGTAACTTAAAGTCAGTCACCAAGACTGCACAAAATCCCATGGCAACAGGAATGGGGGCACTGATTAGGAGGTGACTTTTGTTTCTTGCCATGAGTAGTGTTTTACTAAGAGCCCCAAATTTTAGCTGACAGCTTTGAGAGTATTATTCTAAAAGTGATCCACTTCTGATAAAGTATTGTTGATCTTTTTTAAAAAATTTTATTCTAAAAATGCACAAAATCATGGCATTTTTTTTTTGTACTGGGAATTGAACCCAGGGAGTGCTTTACCATTGAGTTCCATCTCCAGTCCTTTTTATGTTTTATTTTGAGACAGGGTCTCGCTAAGTTGCTGAGGCTGGCCTCAAATTTGCATTCTCCTGCCTCAGCCGCCCAAGTTGCTGGGGTTAAGGTGTGTGCCACCACTCCTGGCAAAATCATGATTTGAAGCTAGTTTATACAAAGTTTGTACAGGGTTTCTTTTGCTTTCTATCTTTATTTTTTCTCCTTTGAATGACACTTTGAAGAAAATCATTTAGACCAAGAAAGTATTTGATATTCTACATCATGACTTGGAAATCAAATGAGCTGCAGAGGCATGGACAGGGCAAACTAGATGTCATACAATTTGGATTGAAGAGCATTGCTGCATTGAGGAGGACTCCTGTTAGTTCAATAAGGAAGCCCCCTTTCAGACCCAACTAATTGTAGCCATATGAAAATGTGGGCCCTGTATCACCAGAACTACTATTTCAAGAGAATATGGATATCCAGATTTTTATTTGAACTTGTTTAATTTTTTTGAATTCTATGGGACCTACCCAAAAAACTTATATGTCAGATTTGATCTGAGGGTTGCCAGGTTGCAAATTCTAGTTTTTGGTGTTTTTTTTTTTTTTTTGGTTCTAGGGATTGAACCCAGGAGCACTTTACCACTGAGCTACATCTCCAGTCCTTTTTATGTTTTTT
>NW_026000221.1:30110092-30113871 GCF_001458135.2 Marmota marmota marmota | reverse complement strand
TTTTTTTTTTTTTTTTTTTTTTTTTTTTCATTTTGAGACAGGGTCTTGCTAAATTGCCAAGGATCTAGATAAATTGCCCAGGCTGGCCTCAAACTTGCCATCCTCTTCCTTCAGCCTCCCAAGTTGCTAAAATTCCAGGCTTGTGCCACCATACCTAATTAGTTCAGACTTTCTGATTTATACTCCTTTTGATATATACAAATGAAACCATAGAACTTTATAGGCAACTTTTGCCAGCATACATCCAACAGATACAGACAGCAGAGAAATTATTTTTAATCCAGAAAAGAGAGTGAGAAATCAAAACTCCTTCCAATTGGTAGCACCACTGACACCTTTCTTCAGAGAATTTGGATACAGCAAAAATTTGCAGTGAGGGAATTTGCTTTGAGAAAAGGATGTGACAAAAGCTGCTAAAGAAGCCCTCGAAAAACCCGAATACATTCCAGCCACTCAGTGCAGAGGCACTGCCTCCAAGGGTGCTAATGTGAATTTTACATTTTTCCCTTTATAATTTCCACTCCAAATCTTGGCAAATGAGCAGTGCCATGTTGATTTATTATTAGTCCTTTCATCATACCTTAAAGTTGTAGTTGCTTCATAATCATCTCTATTATTCTTTAAGAACGAATAAATAAGGGATTCTGATGTCCACTTCCTGCTTTTAAAAAATAAGGTAATAAATCATCTACAAGATGATGGGTTTGTAACAAACATTAAGACTAATGAGCTTCAACCATGGGAGAAGAATAATATGGTTATTTCCAGTAGAGTTACAAAATAAGTTTATGAAAGAAATAAGGTAGTTAACCTAACCTAAGAACTCAGATGTCTCAGTGTTATCACGTATTTATTTCGTTGCTCAGATTTTTCCAATTTTTTCCACTGGCATTCTTTCAGGTTGGCTCCTGTTTCCTTTTGCAAAGTTTCATCCCCTCCCCAACTTTTTTGTTCTTTTTTTTAGCACTTCTTACTTTCTGGCATTACAAGATCTTCAGACTTTTCTTACTTTCTCAACTCTAACCACAATCAGCCATTTCTTCAAGGATTCCTATTTCCTTTTGTTTGGAGAATAGAGTTTAGAAAATATGATCTGGAGCCAGGCATGGTGGTACAGACCTGTAATCCCAGTTGCTTGGGAGGTTGAGGAAGGAGGATCACAAGTTTGAGGCCAGGCTCACCAACTTAGGGAATTCTGTCTGAAAATAAAAAGGAGTGGGAAGGTAGCTCAGTGACAAAGCACCCCTGGGTTCAGTCCCCAGTGCCAAAATAAATAAATTAATTAATTAAAGCAATAAAAGAAAAGAAAGCATGACCTTTTAGTCCTTTCATCATACCTTAAAGTTGTAGTTGCTTTATAATCATCTCTATTGTTCTTTAAGAATGAATAAATAAGGGATTCCGATTTCCACTTCCTGCTTTTTAAAAATAAAATAATAAATCATCTACAAGATGATGGGTTTGTAACAAACATTAAGACTAATGACCTTCAACATGGGAGAAGAGTAATATGGTTATTTCCAGTAGAGTTACAAAATAATTTTATGAAAGAAATAAGGTAGTTAACCTAACCTAAGCACTCAGATGCTGTGATATTGGATATACTCATGGCTACTGCAGTCCTCTCAGCGGGCAAAACTAGGGAAAATATTTCTGATTACTAACCCATATATGCACATGAATGTCTAATTATACTGTATCTTTGCATCTGTTTCTATACTAAACTGAACATGAGTTTATACTCATGTTAACCATGCTTTTGAATCTGTCCCTCTAGAACAGTAGACATTGTGTTATGGTTTGGATATGAGGTGTCCCCCCCAAAGTTTTGTGTGATGGGCCGGGGTTGTGGCTCAGTGGTAGAGCACTTGTCTAGCACGTGTGAGGCGCTGGGTTTGATCTCTGGCACCACATAAAAAAATAAGCACATAAAATAAAGGTATTGGGGCTGGGGTTGTGGCTCAGTGGTAGAACACTTGCCTTGAATGTATGAGGCACTGGGTTCTATTCTCAGCACCACATATAAATAAAAAATAAAGGTTCATTAACAACTAAAATGAATAAAATAAATAAAATAAAATAAAGGTATTGTGTCCATCTACAAGTAAAAAATATATTTAAAAAATTATGTGTGATACAATGCAAGAATGTTCAGAGGTGAAATGATCAGGTTATGAGAGACTTAACCTAATCAGTGGATTAATTCACTGATATGGATTAACTGGATAATAACTGTGGGCAGATAGGGTGTGGCTGGGGGAAATTGGTTCCTGGGGGTGTGCCTTCAGGATTTATATTTTATTTCTGGCACCTGGAGCTCTCTCTCTCTGCTTCCTGTGATATATCCTGAGCTTCTTTTCTATGCCAAGTCCTTCTAAAATGATATTCTGCCTGACATCAGACCCAGAGCTGTGATATTGACTGACCATGGACTGAAGCTCTGAAACCATGAGCCAAAATAAACTTTTCCTTCTGTGTGTTGTTCTTTTCAGATTTTTGGTCACAGCAATGAAAAAGCTTACTAGAACACATGATCAAGGGAAGCAGCATCCTGCATAATAAATTCTATTAGATGAGTGAGTTCTCAGATATGACTCTTTTGTATTATCAAACTTCCAAAAAGCAGACTATAGCCTTAAAATTATTTCTATGAGGAATAGCAAATCTTTGTATAGCACTTATTATGTGACTGAAACTTTACATTTATTAACTTATTAACTTCAAATAGGTACTGCTTTTATTACAGTTTTACAGACAGGGAAACTGAGGTACAGAGAAGTTAACTTGCTAATGTTAACTGGCAGATCAGCCTGATGCCTGACTCCACTCCAATCCACCCCCAGAAAAGTTTCATTTTTCTTTGAGGTTTCAGGAGACACCTTAATGGTAAAATTCTATAAATTGATTCTAAGTGTCCTGCAGATGCACGCAGATGCTACAAACTAAGGCTATATTTATTGAATGCCCAGTAACTGAGAGTTTTACTTTTTTTTATTATCTGGTGTTGTCATATTTTCAACAATGAGTAGCTATTAATTTTATATTAAGAAAGAACTATAAACATTATACACCAATTTAGAATATTAGGATCTGGCTACTCTTCCCCAGGTAGAGATTCTTCCTCCATTTCCAATAGTGAAAAATCAGGGCTTAATTTTATTAAGGTAAAAACTAAGTTTTTCTTATATTTGATAACATTTTCATCTTTTTTTTCTGACAAATGCCTTGTATATAATCCATTTCATTTTAGCTCTCAGGCAAAACAATATAGCAAATATCTATTCTGATTTATCTTTCTTAAAAAATACTAACCCTGGTTTATGTTTCACAATATGATATAATGAACAAATGTGAACTCCCCTCATTCTGCAAAAAGTAGATTAAAATATTTTTTAAAAAGTTGAAGCTGGGCACAATGGCGCATGCCTGTAATCCCAGCAGCTTGGGAGGAAGAGACAGGAGGATTGTGAGTTCAAAGCCAGCCTCAGGAAAAAGCAAGGCACTAAGCAACTTATTGAGACCCTGACTCTAAATAAAATACAAAATAGGGCTGGGGATGTGGCTCAGTGGTTGAGTGCCTCTGAGTTCAGTCCATGGTTACCATCCCCTCCCCGCAAAAAGTTGAAGCCAAGCATGGTGATACACTACTAGGACACCCAGCTACTAGGGAGGCTGAAGCAGGAGTGTCACTGAAGCCTAGGGGTTCAGGGCCAGCCTGGGACCCTGTCTTCAAAAAGAAAGAAAGAAGGACGGAAGGAAGGAAGGAAGGAAGGAAGGAA
>NW_026000221.1:30103898-30110083 GCF_001458135.2 Marmota marmota marmota | reverse complement strand
AAAGAAAGAAAGAAGGACGGAAGGAAGGAAGGAAGGAAGGAAGGAAGGAAGGAAGGAAGGAAGGAAGGAAGGAAGGAAGGAAGGAAGGAAAGGGAAAAAATGAAATCTATGAAAGAAAGAAAGAAAGGGGAAAAATGAAATCTATGGTCCAGCTCAAAATAAAGAGAATTGAGAACTTCCCAGGTGCCAACCATTAAGGGGACTTCACAAAAGAGTTGTGCCCATGCAAGTTGCTGCCATGGTGACCCAGGAAGATAGTGGACCTAGATATGAGCCCAAACAGTTTATTGGCCACAATGAATAGGAGACATAGCTTCCAACTCTCAAGTGGCAGGGTGTGGGAGCTGATGCCTGCATTAACCCATTGTCCAGAATGGCTGTACCCCTACATCCAGAAAAATCAAGAAACATTGTCCACCTCCCCAAGCATGGAATTTTGTTTTGTCAGGACTCTGTGATTGGGAAAACAGGACCTCCTTGAAAAGCCAAAATCTTAATCCTGCACTATACAAAGTCACAGAATCCAAATTTGTTCTTCCTACTTGGGACAATTCAGAGACAATAAGTTAACATAAAAACTAATCACAGTCATGTGCAATATTGGGGCTCTTAGCAGAGCCAAACTCAGAATTGATGTGTGGGGCTATTTCCACATACCAGAACTCACAGAATGCATCCTATACGCTCTCTCTCTCTCTCTCTCTCTCTCTCTCTCTCTCACACACACACACACACACACACACACACACACACGCCTGAGATAGATGAACTCAAATGAGGAATGGATACACCATTAGAGAAGATTAGCAGACACAGCATCAAAAGAATGAGTGCCCCTGAGAACTTAAGATAATTAAACAACATGAAAAGTGACCCTGCAGAAAGGAAGAAAGAGATTTGATGAAGTAGATAAATCTCAATTATAGAAGTTCCCTGAATGCTGAGCAGGATAAGTAAAAACCAACCCTGGAGGTATTGGTTTTGTCAATTTAGATTTTCACAAACCGAGTATTCTTAAGGCAGGGTGGTTCCACCACACACACAAAGTGTCCAAATTCCTGGGCAAGGACTCAGGCCACCTAAACTCTTTTACCCTGAGTAATCTCTCACAGTCCCTGTCTCCCATACATTGGTGGCCCACTGCATGTCTTCTCTGCTTGGTCTGTGCCTATTGGATTAAAAGGTTGGTGGGTTGCCATAGAAGGAAAGATTAAAGGAATTGAAAATGAGTACTGAGCTGGATGACAGACTGCCGCAGTCTGGCTGGGCACAAAATCAGGAGCCACTCAAGCAGGAACAAACTTTATTTCCAAAACTCCCGCCAATGCCACGCATGTGGCCTTCTCCCGGGACACACTACACGAGCAGGAAATCCCTCCTCCGGAATTCCCTCCTACCGCACTTCCCCAACCAATGGGAACTCTCCGGGAGTCCCCAAAGTAGCTCCAAAGTAGCAGGCCAAGGCGGACAGCAGGGGTCTAATCTCCAATTGAATGCACATCTTAACATAATCATTATCATCTCAATGGCTTGCTGGCATCACCTTTCAACCAAAAATGCCATTCCTACTCAGCTATGGCTCTTAGCAACAGACTGAGCCGACAAGACAGCTGCCTCAGTTCCTGCAGCTGACAACTGATGGGTCACCATGACACAGGGGAGAGAGACACTTCTTGTCACCACTGCCGCCCGAAGGGCTGCACAGACTGGTCTACCAGGTTGACAAAGGCTGTTGCTAAAACGGAGAATTGGAAAGTTAACATTGTGTGCTGGGAAAACCTCCTGCCAGGCACACCTTCCTCAAGAGGAGAGCACATTTGCGAGGAGGGAGGACTCTCCATATAGGCCATGCAGCATGTGCGAAGTGGCTGTGCAACAATTGGCTGCTAATTTGGTTCCTGGAGACCATACAACCTGCCATTTCTCTTTTTCCTTCTTCAAGATGTGTCTGCCAAGTCCCCTCTTAAACCTCCCTGCTGTCTCCATTCCAGACTTGGTTGTGCCCTTCCTCAGTGTGCCTTTACTATGTCCACATGTCTGTACAGACAAGAATGCCAGAGTGACTCAATCACTGGGCAATTACCTTGCATGTTTTTGGTCCCCAGGACCAGCAGAGGGCACCCAGACAGGGTCTCAGGAAGGGGATGTTCAGAAGAGCAAAGTTACCCCACCCCAAATGTTATCCAACCAGTATGATATGTGCAGGTGTCAAGTTGATTGCAAAGCAGAAGCTGATACACACATGGCCTTGATGCCAACCAGGCATATCATATCAATATTAAGAAAAACCACACACAGTAGGAAATGATCAAACAGGTGGTTCCTTTCTCCTCCTCCCTCTCCTTCTCTTCTTCTTCCTCCTCTTCCTCCTTCTTGTGTGCTGGGGATCATACCCAGTACCTCACAAGTTTTTTGGAGGGAAGTACCAGGGACTGAACTCAGGGACACTCAACTGCTGAACCACATCCCCAGCCCTATTTTGTATTTTATTGAGAGATAGAGTCTCACTCAATTGCTTAGTGCCTTGCTGTTGCTGAGGCTGGCTTTGGACATGATCCATCAATCTCAGCCTCCTGAACTGCTGGGTGCGCCATCACACCTGGATCATTTTTTTTCTTTAATATTTATTTTTTAGTTGTAGCTGGATGCAATACCTTTATTTCATTTATTTTTATGTGGTGCTGAGGATCGAACCCAGGGCCTCGCACATACTAGGCCAGCACTCTACTGCTAAGCCACAACCCCAGCCCTTTTTTTCTTTTTTTATATTATAAAAATTTCCTCTTTAATCAAGGCTTTAGTATGGAACAGATTTCAGAAATAAAATGGAAAGTTTCCAATGCATTGAAACGTAAATCCACAAGTCACCCTACATACAACACACAGCAGGATAAAACAAAACAGCAAGTTTACACAATCCCTGTAACAACTGCGGTCTGATTCTCAGATTCTTCATTTGCCAAGTGTGTTCTGCTGGATATAAGCACACTGTGGCTTCTGGGGTCACAACCAGCTGAGGCTGGGTCCCCAGAGAACTCATCTGACAGGGCAATGGTGGTGGAGGCTCTATTCCTAGTTACCAGCACATTCAAGCAGTGCACTGAACGTCATTTAAAGATCAAAGTGGAAAACAAGAAGGCAACATAATCATGTTATGAGAAAGATGTTAGCAGGTAAGAGCAGCTATGTAAAGCCTGAGGCTGAAAAGTGGCTCGCCAGCTTCATTTCTTCGGCTTCTTGGGTAGTGGCTGTCAGAACAAGGAGATGTGAGTTTCTAGTTCATGGATTGTATGACAAACCCATCCTGACTCTGTTGAAAGCCAAGATTCCTCCATTCAGATTCAGCATCAAATGGGTTTTAGAGAGGAGTTTTGCTATGTCCTTGGGCCAGTACTTGAGCTCCTTGTCCTTGTATTTGTCCAAGTAGTCCATTTGTTTGTGTGACCTGATGGCTCTGCCTGTGGGCCTCCAGCATGGCACCAATCTCTGAACAACTCCCCAAAGCACGCACTCCCACCCCCTTTGGCCTTGCTCTCCTGGGTAAGCATTCTTTCACTGAGCTTCGTCCCCAGCCCTTTTTGTTTTGTTTTGAGACAGGGTCTTTCTGTATTGTCCTCAAGCTTGTGGTCCTCCTTTCTCAGCCTCCTTAGTAGCTTGGACTCTAGGCCTGTGCCACCATGCCTGGTTCAAAGAGATTTCTTGATGTGGTATAGATAAGACTTAGTTGACTGAAAGTTTTTCACTTCATCCAAATGTTTTGGCACCATTTAGACTGTCATTTATTCTGATTTTCCTAGATTAAAAAAAATTCTGTGGGACATCTAAAATATCTTTTCTGGCCAAGTCTGCAGGAAAGAGATTCATTAGGAGAGCCAGCAATCTATATTTAAATGCTTAAGTATGGCTGTGCTATTATTACTATTTTTTTAAATTATTTTTTTTAAAGAGAGAGCGAGAGAATTTTTAATATTTAATTTTTAGATCTTGGCGGACACAACATCTTTGTTTGTATGTGGTGCTGAGGATCGAACCCGGGCCGCACGCATGCCAGGCGAGCGCGCTACCGCTTGAGCCACATCCCCAGCCCTATTACTATTTTTTTACAATGGATTTTTTAATGATTTTTTTCTTTTAATTTTATTTATAATGCATAATTGCATAATGGACAGATATCACCAACTTGACTGACCTAAATTAAATATCTTGTGGAAAAAGTATTTTCTATATTATACAAATTACCGATGATTGTTCATAAGCTGGTTAAAAATGTCATCTTGGACCAAGTTTATACAATAAGTAAATCTAACTTTTACAATCAGATATTATATCTTTAAAAAACAAGCAAACTAATAATGTCGCATTTCTTCAACTTTTAAAACACTTGCCCAAGTTGCTTGCTGGGATTAGAAGCACAGGGATGACAAAGAAATATAAAATAAAAATTTCTTGTGAAACTGTCCATCATTAATGCTTTTCTGATGGGCAGGACTTATACTGATGTGTCAAAAAATACATCTTGAAGAATAATGGAAAAAACACCCTTTTTTATTTCTTCAATTTTTTACCCCTTAAATGTCCACATTAGTAAATCTTACAGTCCACGTGAAACATCTTTTTTTTTTGGCACTCAACCACTGAGCCACATCCTCAGCCCTATTTTGTATTTTATTTAGAGACAGAATCTCACTGAGTTGCTTAGCGCCTTGCTAAGTTTCTGAGGCTGGCTTTGAACTCATAATCCTGTCTCAGCCTCTTGAGCTGCTAGGATTAGAGGTGTGAGCCACCACACTTGACTCACGTGAAACATCTTAACACGTGAGTTACCCAGTGTTCACCATGGCAAAGAGCAGATCAAGAGCCAGGGCCTGGCACGCTGGGAAACACTACACAGTCTTCTCTTTCTCTGCTTTATTGACCTAGATACAAGTACATATTCCTGGGAACAAAAGACTGAACCTTGCTTTATCTCCACAGTGATAATAATTAGCTTCCCCGGTAAATAAAAGTAGCCACGTGGCCTAAGTCCAGTCACACGGAAAAGGTCAGGCAGCTCCTGAAATGCCAGCAGCCATCTCTGTCTCTGTCTCCTGTTGTGGCAGAGTTGGTCACCTCCACTGTCATGTTGCCCGGTGGTCGGCAGTAGACACTGTCACACAGAAGGCACTCTAGTGGCTTCCATCTCTGCAGCACGGTTTGTTCCAGTATTTACAGTGCATTTCAGTGAGTCACCTGTTCCACTGCACATGCCCATCAGATGACATCCAGGCCATCAGTAGATCATCACCCTGACTGGGTTTGGCCTGGCACGAACTCTGGACAATGGATCAGCAGACAGAAGTCTGTTTGTGGCACACTTCTGGGAGGAGGGCCCGGGATTGGGCATTTTTCTGGTTCTATCTTTTTCCTCATTTTTTTCATCCACAACTTCTACTTCTGTGCTGTCCTTCAGGGCCTCTAAAATGAGATTAAGTTTTGTAGTGAGAGTCTGCACACGGTGAAATCCAGCAATCAGGGAAATAGGCAAGAAGCCTTGCTCATCCATCTTTCTCTGAAGAAAGAAGTCATGTTCCAAGTTTTCTATACTGAAGTAATGTTCAATTTGATGTTTAATATACTCTTCAAGCAATGCCTCTTCCACAGGATACTCCTGTACACCTGTACCATCGTCATAGTAATCCATCATAATGGTGTTAATTTCTATTTGAAATGGTTGCTCTGTCTTTTCACCGTGAAATCATACAAATAATCAAAGTTCTGCCTCCTCCTCTTCCCTATCCTTGTCCTCTCCCTCAGCCTCTTAAGGAACTTTGGATATTACCCCCCTTACTCCTTACACTGGACGCTTTGGATATTACCACACACCCCTTACACTGTCATCTCTTTTTTGTCTGTCTTGCCTCCAACTTCATGTGTCATTTCTCCTGTTATGGGGTGATTTATTTGCTTCAGGTTAACACTGAAAACTGTTGTGGATCCAGGTCTCTCCTGACTCTCTGGTCTTAGAATCATCTAAGTGCAGTGGTTCCCACTTGTGTTTATTAGCTCTCTTTCATTGACTACCTGACTGGGCCTCATCCTTGCTGACATTTTCAACAGGATTGTCTAATTTTGTTTCCTGGTTTTCTTTGCTCTCACTGTTATTCCTCTTTTCAACCTTCTCCTCCTCCTCCTCCTCCTCCTCCTCC
>NW_026000221.1:30089550-30103889 GCF_001458135.2 Marmota marmota marmota | reverse complement strand
TCCTTGACGTGGACCCTCTTGCCAAAGGGCCAACAGCCAAGCAACCAGTCAAAAACAACTAGTGTGTTCCTCAACACTTGAGGCTTGGTTGGGTAATCTTTTTTTAAATCTCTATTCCCTCCCAACCCAATGCAGTTTGGATCCTGCCTATTTTTGTCTACCATGCCTTCTTTAGGTCAATCCTCATCTAACTTTTGGCCTGAGGACTAAATAAGGCCATCAACCTTCTCCTCCTCCTCCTCCTCCTCCTCCTCCTCCTCCTCCTCCTCCTCTTCTTCTCCTTCTTCTCCTTCTTCTCCTTCTTCTCCTTCTTCTTCTTCTTCTTCTTCTTTTTTTCCCCCTAATTTGTGGCTCCTTGGTTGATGACACTCTGAGACTGCAAAAGTTTTTTTTTCCGGTGCTTATTAACCCTCCTGGTTTTGGCCAGTTTGCCATATTGCTGAAATCACTGGCCTTATTGGATTTCCTTGTCTTCAGTTCCTGCTTTTATAATTTTAGGGGAACGTGACTTGGCGGCTGATTCTACAATGGATTTAAGCATTTATTTTAGCTATTAAATTAGTTATTACTCCTTAAGGCTTTCTGCAAGTGGTAGAGGAACACAAGAGGGTTATAGTGTTTTAATAGAAATAGGGTCCATATGAAATAGGCTACTATTTATCTAAATAGACTTCAGGACTTAGTCAAAGTGGTTCTTATCAGAAGCCCAAGTTTTGAGTTGGGAAACACATTTGTTAGAAGCATGATCCAGGATGCTCCAGTGCTGAAATCAGAAGCAGGGCAAGAAGTTCATAAAAAAAAAATCCATTTATAAGCTCAGGGAGTCTTCTTTTCATAAGCAGCAACTTCTCCTGAATTGGTTCAGACTCACAGCTCCGACTGCAGAGATGGTTCTGCTCTAGGAAGCTCCGACATGATTCCCATCTATTAATACCTTGGAGGGTACAGGGCTGTATCTTTAATGCAGCTCTTGGTCTAATCTTCCTGCCAAAAAGGAGTCTACAGAACTCCAGGAGCCAAAATTGTTGCTGTAATATGAGAAGGCGACAAGGAAAATGCCTTTTGCTATCAAGCCACGTGTGCTGGGCTAAGAAACAGATTAAATGTCTTTCTGTGTGCGGTGAAGTGACAGGTACCCAATTTCTTCCTCTAAGAGCTTACAATGTGAGAAGAGCATGGTGGGTGTGTACGGCGGGGGGTGCTGCAGTGTGCACGGTCATGGAATAAATGCTTCCTTGGAACAGAGGTTTAGTCAGTAAATAAAAAGCTATATCGAGAGGCTAAAAGTCTGATTTGAAATAAGATCAGGTATAATTTTAAATAAACTCAGGTTGATTAGTTTATAGTTTAAAGCCAG
Source organism: Marmota marmota marmota (assembly GCF_001458135.2). Taxonomy (NCBI): domain Eukaryota; kingdom Metazoa; phylum Chordata; class Mammalia; order Rodentia; family Sciuridae; genus Marmota; species Marmota marmota. The sequence goes on along the minus strand of NW_026000221.1, from coordinate 30,102,532 downwards.
TGGTTAAACTGAACCAAAATCACAAACTAAACCTCATGAGGCTATTTTGTTTGGATCTGAGGAAAGAGTTGCTTCCTGTAATTGTTGTTTTTGTTGTTGTTGTTTTTGGTACAGGGGATTGAACTCAGGGACACTCGACCACTGAGCCACAATATCCAGCCCTATTTTCTATTTTGTTTAGAGACAGGGCCTCACTGACTTGCTTAGCGCCTTGCTTTTGCTGAGGCTGGCTTTTTGAACTCCAGATCCTCCTGCCTCAGCCTCCAGAGTTGCTGGGATTACAGGCCTGTGCCACCTTGCCTAGCTCTGTAAATTGTTCTTAAATCTACATCTTTGGGGCTTCCCAGGAAACTTTTAAAAATTGTTCAGGCCCAACCCCCACATTTTCTGAATCAGAGATGAGGGGATGGAGTCCAGGAATCCTGGATCTGGGAAACGCTGAATGGAATTTGGAGAAAGGTTTCAGTCTTGGGGCCAGACAGACCTGGTTTTGAATCTTGCCAGGGTGCTCTCAAGCAAGTTTCTTCACTCTCCCAAGCTTCAGAACCTCAAAGAAGAGTAAGTTCGTGATGGATCAGTGAGATAGCACATGGTAGGGGCCTTAAAGTTTGGCACAGAGGCTGGACACTATTTGGCATATGGTAATTATGGGATGCTCTCCCCTTCCTAACTCTAGAAAATGATGCCCCTGAAACTGCTGCCCTGGGGATTTCTATGGACACACAGGTAGCCAATTAAACTTGAATCAGATCACCACATAGTAAGTCATGAAATTAGCTAACTCACAGAGAGGAAGTTTTGGCATCCTGGTCATTACTGATAACCTCAGGTTGAATCTGATTAAATGTGTGAACATCCAATCAAAGGCCAGCAACAGTTGATGGAACCGGTTGAACAGGCCAGTGCAGGCCTTGGGGCTTCTGATTCACTGAGGGCTGGCTGTAGCCCTGGGTCCTGCATGTGATAATCATGCTTTGTGCTTATAGGCCCTCGATATCTTTAGGGTTCACTTGATTGTCACCATAATTGAGGGATGGCCTGCTGGCGCTGTCCCCAGACAACACTTTGCTGGCCTGGCATTAGTGCTCTTGTTCTTCCATCTTTTGAACGTACAACTAGAGGGAATTCGGGGTCATTTGAAGCCACAGGATAAACGTGACTGAGATTCCTGGAATGATGATTTTACTTCAAGCCAAGAAGGTATGGCATTGTACTTACACTGATAGTAGCTGGTGTTTATGAAGTGTTTGCTTCGTGCCTGGCACTTTTATTCTAATAACAATCTTATAAGAAAATACTGGGAGGTAAGAACTATTATCATCCTTTGTTGTTGTTGTTTTTGGTGCTGAAAATCAACTCAGGGCCTTGCACATGCTAGGCAAGATAATTCTTGCTTTACAGATGAAGAAAAACCAAGAAGCAGAGAGGTTAAGTATCTAGGCAAAGAAGTATTAGAGAGGAATGAGAAATATGAGGAAAGAGGGCATTCCTGACAGAAGGCATAGCATGTGCAAAAGCCCTGAGGAGGAAATGAATCCAGCTTGAGGAAAAGAAAGGCTGGTCTACAGAGAAAGAAACCAAGGGCTGTCAGATCCTGCAGTTTCTTAGGGGCCACAGTGATTTGTGCTATTGTGATAAGAGCAATGGGAAGTAATTTTAATTTAACTTTTATTATGGGATTTAAAAAGTATGCTCCCAAAAAGAACATGAGGTGACAGGCCTTTATGTACATCATCCAGTGTCAACCACTGCAAGAGAGAAGATGACATGAGGAGCTTTGTTATAATGACAAAGAAACCCTGTGGCTTCTGAGAAGGAGGGAGCCTAGTGGATGTGGCGACCACTGCAGTGACCAAGCAAGAATGAGCACCAAGGTAAGGTGCAGATGGAGGGAGGGAAGCAGGAAGATTCCCAAGAAATGGATGTGAAGGGGTCTTGGTTTGGCTTTTCTCAGAAGGGACAAGGATTGTAGGGCAAGCTGTTTAGTTGAGAGGCCAGAAAATATTGACCAGGAAGCAGGGAAAAGAGAAGGGGAGAGAAGAAGGCAGGTAGCCAGGACCTTCTCAAGTCAGCTTGGGCAGAACAAGCTACATCCTTTGCAGGGCCCAATACAGAGTGAAAATTGGAGGCCTCTTGCTCATAAGTTGTTAAGAATTTCAAAGTGCTGGTGGCAGAGCACCCAGCCCAGCACGGGTCCCTTCTAAGCATGGGGATCCTGCAGCTAGCTGCCCATGTAGCATGTCCGTGAAGTGGGTCCTGCTGTTGGGCAACTGGAGTTTAAACTTACCAGGAAACTTGGTCACACAGTGTGGAACATACATCTCAGAGGAATGAGGGAGATTTGCATCATTGCTCAAAGGCTGCTTCTGGAGAATTCCAGCTCCCTGACACTTCCAGACCTCCTTCTGAGGAAAGATGGTTTCCCGGGATACCTTTTGTAGATTCTAAAAGTTGGCATGTGTCAGTGTTCCTACATGGGCCAGGCACCAAGAACCTCTGTATCAGGGCTGAGGACAAGGGAGGTGACTTTGAGGCTTCTGAGTTTTGTGCTGGAAGGTTGGAGGGTCCTTCTTGAGACAGGGGGTGTGGGAAGGGGAGCAGATAGCAGTAGCGGGGAGGAAACATCTAAGTGTGGCTTGAATGTGTTGAGCTTGACTCTTCCACCTAGAGATGTCAAGATGGCCGTTTGAGCTTTGGGTCTTAGGCTCATAGGAAAGTGAATGGGAAAGGCATGCAGTGGGCTCTGAGATGCCTGCTGTTCATTGTCCATAGTCTGGGGCTAGGCCACCAGTCAGCACTGTGGGCTTTAGTTAACTAAAGTAGGAAGCTGCTCCCCGGGCCCCAGCAAGCCATGTGGTCACCCGCCCTGTAAGACCCTCCAGGTTTGTGCCATCCCTCGGAGGAAGGAAGGCTGGAGTCATTTCTGGCACTCCCCAGGCTCCTCCTGTAAATGACCTTCTGATATACAGCTGCCCCAATCCTGACCTGCCCTTGGGAGGAGCAGAGAACAGATAGTCTAAAACCATCAGTGTCAGGCCGACCTGTGCTGCTTCCCTATGCACCCTCCTGTGCCCAGGGTAGGGGTCAAGGAGAGGGAGAGGGAGGTTCTCCAATCACCTGTGCCAACATCACAGTTGTTTTTCCTGTTCTTATCTCCAGCTTGTTTCATGAGTTTTCTCTGGGCAAATAGAATTCTAAGTTTACCAGTGGATATTAAAACAATGAATTTTCTTCCCAGATGGAGACAAGCGAAATGGCTGCAGTTTTACAGAGTCTAATTATCAGGAGTAGTTAAAGTGGCCAAAACTTGGTAAGTGGGCGTCCCACGGTGACATGGGTGTTCTTACATATTTCAATGTCTATTTTTAAAAAAGGGCATACAGGCTCCATTAGTGTCAAGAGATGCTCCTGGAAGCCACTTTATTTTACATCATTAAAGTCAATCTGAGTTTCCAAACAAAGAAGAGGTTAAATGAATCGGACCTGCCAAGTCCAGGTAGCCCTGGAACCCTTGCCCAGTAATTGCTTCATTGTTCTTTCTCATTAAATTGAAGGTCAAAGGAATCCTATGGCAACTTGCTTTTGGGGAGAGAAATCTTTCCAGGGGTCCCTGGAGACTGTGGAGGGGCCCAGGAGCCCACTGCAGGGGCATCTGGGCACAGACACGGGCCATGGGTTGACTTTATGCTTTCATGACCTTAATTCAGGTCCTCCTGGGCAGAGTCTTTCTACTTTCTTGTGCTTGTAAAGAATGTACACATACAAGGGGCTGGGGGTCTAGCTCAGTGGTGGAACACTTGCCTAGCATGTATGAGACACTGAATTTGATCCTCAGCACCACAAAAATAAACAAATAAACAAAAAAAAAATAAATAAAGGTATTGTGTCCATCTACAACTAAAATATTAATAGAAAATAACGTTTACATATGAGGTTGGAGTAATCTGAAAAAGAGCCAGAGTGCTTGTCTATGTTACTCTGAAATATTCAGATGGAAAGTAGAAGAAATATAGATGAATGTTGTATTTGTCATTGTGGAAAATTAAACATCTGGCCTGTTAATTAATTTTTAAACTTTTTAATCCAACTATTTTGGCAAGGCAAAGGCACAGCTTGAGAAATTCCTATTTATTATAATTTCGTGACTGCTTTATTCAGGGGTGATATTCAATTTGAACATTGGGTTCAGCATGTATGCCAGCCCCAAACAGCCAATATAAATTCATGGTGTGTGTTGGCTAGAGGACAGCCCCAATTATTCTGTTCCCTCTTCAGGAGAAGGAAGAAGAGGGGACATTGAGGCAGTACTTTCAGTGGCATGTCCCTTGCGGTAGTGTCTTTCCATAAAAGGGGAGATGAAATGATGCTGGGGAAAAGCTGTGTTGGGAGGATCTGGCATCCGCTGTGAATCAGTCCCTGGGGGCTGATGCCTACCTGGCTGCCCACCCCCAGGACAGGCCTGTTGCTACTCGACGTCCTCTAGATACTGAAGCAGCAGAACACAGATACTAAGGACTTGGAATCTGAAGATGAATAATCCGTGATATTAAAAATGACAGTCCAAATTGGTTCCAAATACAAGGATGTTTTCGTAATGGTGCTGGTGCTGATTGTCTCACACAGCTTCATGCTTCAAATATTTTCCAGCCAAATAAAGAGGCCTAATAGCCATCAAACTCTTGTCCAGTATAATTACCATAAATCATTATAAATGGGCTCTAATATTGCTAGAAACATAGATGCATAGCCATGGTCATAGGGAACTCGTGCCAAAAGATTGTTTCACTGAAGGAATGTGATATCTCATTACCTGCACAGCCTGCACTTTGCTCAGGTTGAAGGAAATCTCCCCAAGCCATCCTACCTGCCATGGAGCATAGGGAAGAACTAGAGTGCAATAGCATTCTAGGAGAAAAATCAGTGGGAGATACTTATCTCAGCAAGCACTGTGTGAGCAATAGTAGTAAAGATTAAGAGCTAATATTTATTGAGCACTTATTATATGCCAGGCTTGTTTCAGGTACTTTACAGTGACTACCTTATAAAGTATGTTTGGTTGTTTTACTGATGAGGAAACTGAAACAGGGAGCGGCTGCAGAACTGGCCCAACATTATAGAGCACAGGTGGACTGTAAAGAGTTGGGAATTTTCATCTTGAAATCCATTTGTTTTACACCAATGACTGATTCTTTCTAGGTGTCTTAGGAGAAGGAGAGTCAGCTTCTGCTCTTAAGGGAAGGGTTGGGTGATTAACTTGGAGAAAAACACTCCACGTTCTGGGTGTGTCCTGTAGACATCAGTTTGAAGATAATGGAGAGGGGCCTTTAGTGGTTGGACAGATGGAAAAGGCTGGGGAAGGGACATTTGAGCAGATCCTTGGGAAACAGGTAAGTTTGTCCTTGTTTCCCGAGGCTCTGTTCCACCAGATGATATGGTTGTAAGTTCCAGGTAAGTAAGTTTTCATTACTGCTGTCTTCTCTGGCCACAAGCTGGATTTATACCAGAACTTCTGGTCTTCCCCAACCTCTCTGGAAACCTACTCACCCAGCCTCTCCCTACCTTGCTCCCCACCATGGCCACATGGGCCTCCTGATGGCCCTTACTCCACCCAGCCAAGGTCACCAGATTTAGCAAATAAAAATAGAGGATGTTGATTAAATTCAAATTTCAGATAAACAATGAAAAAAAATCAGTATAAGTAGGTACCATGCAATATTTGGGACATACCTAGACTAAAAAAGATTACTTGTTGTCTGATATTCAGATTTAGCTAGGTTGTCCTGTATTTCACCTGGCAACCCAATACTCGGCCCTCAGCTCTCCCAGTGAGGCTTTTTCTAGTTTGTCTGAAATTCCTTTGTGTATTCTTCAGAAATGGCCTGAGCACCCACCATGAAGAGGCTCTGGGTTCTCTTCCCCTCTCGGGAAGCCCCCTCTGCTCAGTAGGAGAGAGGGGACACACCCCTTAGCAACACTGGTGCAGAGAAATATCAAGTACTGTCAAGAGTTGATGGAAACTGAGGTGAAAAGTTGCGGGACAAGTGGCTTTGAGGGGGACCTTGAGGGAGGGCAGCACCTGGTGGTCAGGGACAGTAGAATGATGTTGTGGGGCTGGGCTCAGGTGAGTGGTGGGCCCCTGGCGCAAAGACTGCGGAAACAGCTTCCCTGAGCCTGGCTCCAGGAAAAGGGTTCCCAAGCAGAAACAAACAGTCCCCAACTCTGGCCACCAGAGGGCGCGCTGGCTTGTGAAATGATTTTCCTCCATTACCGGGAGGAAAACAAGACTGTTCTTGCTGGACGGAGAGATTCCATTAGAACCCGGACAAAAAGGAGAGAAAATCTTGGGTGCAGCCCCTCCTCTCTGACAGCTGAGAGTTTTTATGAAACCCCATAAGAACAAGGACGGCTCCTTTTTGGGTCACAGGTGTCTCCCCAACATCTACTGAAAGACCCTATACTCGAAGGGTGCTCAGTAAGTAAGGACAGAGAAGAAGGGAGGAAGAAGGAGCATCCAACCCAAGGCTCAATAAACACTAATTGAATGCATGGCCCCCAGGAAGGGAAAGCACTTAGAGCCCTTTCCTTCCAGACATTTGTTGTATTGATGCATGGTTGGTCCAGAGTAAAACCTGGGAAAGGAAGTGTTTGGAGGAGTGGGAAGTAAGGGTGATCCTTCAGAAAGAGAGTGAGATGGTGAATGTGCTCGGGAGGAATGGTACATTGGTTCCCAACTGTATCCTGTGACTTTGGAGAGATTATATAACTTTTTTGAGCCTCCGCCTCTACATCTTTAACATGGAAGTGCACTTCCTACTTCAGGGGACAAATGAAAAAAATAGGCGTGATCCTGTGATGGTGCACTGTAAACTGGGAAGTGTGTGTGAAACAATAAGCTGTTGTCAGTGTCATTGTCGCTCTTTTTCCTCCCCTTAAACAAATCAGGAGAGTGAATATGTTGAATGAATGAAAGAAAGGAAGGACAGAAAGAAGGCAGAGAGGGAGGGAGGAAAGAAGATCACACTCTGATGTGATCTGCCTTCCTCCTCGCTCCTCCCCCCTTGGTAAACTTTCTAAAGACCTCCCAGGACTTGCATTCTCCTATTTTTCAATCAAGAAGTATCATTTATTATTTGACAAGTGTTTGCTGAGTCCATTTTTGCCCTCCCAGGAATGTATTTTCTAGTGGGGCCACTGCCCTGGACACCTCCGAATTCCCACACATGTCTACACTGCTGTAGGGCTGACAAAGCATTTTAATGGCAATATTCTAATTTGTCCTCTAGGTGGCCTTGGGCAGGTGCAGAGACAGGATTAATTTAACTCTTCTCCATTTTAGAGACAGAAAGTGTTCAGAGACATCAAGTTTTTGCTCAAGGTGACTTAGTAATGAGGGGTGATAATAGTCTCTTTACAAAAGGTTCATATAAGGATTTGGAAAACATAACTGGAAGAAATGATCTTGTCTGTCAAATAAATGAGCAAACTGTGGGAAAAAAAGTCCATGCTCTTCAGTGGAGTAAGGAAAAAAAAAAAAAGTCACCCAATACACCCTGACCATAGAGGGCCACGAAGCTATTTTTGTGTCTGGTTCTTGATTTTCAGTGCTGGGGATCAAACCCAGGACCTCACATATGCTGAGCAACACTACCATGAGCCATACCCTCAAGCCCAGCTTGTTCAGGTTTTGAGACATCATGGCACCCTCTATGCATTAGGTCCCTGCCAAACTTTTGACATACTTTCTCACGTAATCTGCACAATGAGGTAAGTACTCAGGAAGGTTCCATGACCTTCACACAGCTGGGCAGTGTGGTGGTGGGCTCTGAGCCTGGGTCTCTCTAACTGCAGGCCTGTTCAGCACACATAGGTGATGGAGAATGTTTGTGGGAAGGCTGAATGGATTCTCATTCTGCCAAGTTGTCTTACACTGACGTGGTTCTCTTCTCCAAGAAATCTTCTTCCTAATGTGGCAGCTCCCTCTGCACTGAGCTGGCAAAAGAAAGGCTCCTGAAGGCTTGTTGAGTAAAATGAGTGAGAAAAGGAAGTTTCTGTATGTGTTAAAAAAAACAAAACTTCATATGTGCTCATATTTTTGCCTATGTACAAGAATAATTCTGAGAAGGTACTAACCAATTTTCAGTGGTCATCTTTGTGGGGAGTGGTGACAGGTTGAGGGAAAACTTCTAACATAATTCTACAATCTTGGCTGTTGTCTGAATTTCCTGTAATAAGCCTTTAAGAACAGAGGAAATGCATTATTGATCATAGTGAAAACTTAAAAGCCACCCAAATGCTCCCTCCACCCAAAAGTCCTTACCAGGCTGTCCAGCCAGGCTGTCTTCCCAGCTCATCCTGGGGGGTGATTGAGGGTTCAGGCACATCCAAAATGAGGATCAGTCTCAATTTAAGTCAAAGGAAAGCTAGTTGTGTGGCCAAGGCCGGTTCATACCCTTCCCCACAATGTTTGCTGGGACTGGACTGAAAGTCTGTATGGGTGTGTGGGCATACTTGGACACAAGTATAAAAGCCCCCAACACTTCACTCTGGCCTCTGCTCTACAATCCGCAGGTTCCTCTGTGTGCATAGAAGCTTCCTTTCCTCGTGGTTGGGATCTGCTCAGGGATCAGAAGAACAGATGTGATCATCCCAGCCTCCATTCCCGAGGACCCCTCATAGTTGAGATTTCCCCTAGACTTGAGCCTGCTGCTGGGAATGGGCTAGGAAGGGGGACTCAGGTTCAGCTGGTGTCCCAGAAAACCAATACCCTGGGCAGCCAGCAAAGGTCCCAGGTTCTTGTCATTCCCTTTCTCTAGGGGAAGGCAGGGAAGAAAGGCTTCTTCCTCTTGCCTTCTCCTCTGGAGCAGCTTAGAGAGTCTGAGAGCCATTTGGGTGGAATCTCAATTTGGTGGTAAGCATGTTGGTATATTTGGACACGTGTAGAGAAAACTTTGGGAGAATGAGTCCAAAATGTTCCCTGTGGTTATCTCTGGGTGCAGAGCTTATGAGTAAGTGATAATTCCTTCTTTTATCACATTCATGGTGATGTAGTCAGCCCCATATATAAAATCATCAAGAGAGGAAGAGATACAGGAAGAGCCAGAACAAAAGAAAAAATAATGAAGAGAGAATAAAATGAAGTGAGGAGAAGGTTTAGGAGAGGCAGAGAAGGTGTCAGGAGGCAGAGGGCAGAGGAGAGAAGGGGGGTGTGCCCAGGGGGTCTAAGCATGAGCCCAGCAGCTGGTGTCCTCAGAGCCCACAACCTCACCAGGGCCAGTGGGCCTGACATGGATTAGGCTTGCAGCTGCTCAGGGGCCACCTCCAGATGGCATGATAGTCCCTTTCAGGCCAACCTTTCAAGTCCTTGGGTTCTGTGGGCAGCTCCAGCATCTCTGCTGCTGATGAGGCAGCAGGTGTGGAAGGTGGCTAGGCCAGAGCAGCTGTTAGGACACATTTCTTCATGGGGTTCTCATATTTCTATGCAGCTCATGAGCAGGGGGACTGGCTGCCTCTGCTCCAGATGATCTTTCCTAGGATGTTTGTACAGCAAATATCCTTAAAAGTGCATGATACTGTTTCCTTCTGGAGCAAAGAGCAGCTATGCCTACTGCTCATTATAAAATATTCTGTTCCCTTAAACTTAGGCTTCATTTTTTGGAGGTTTCCATTGCAATCACTTTCTATGATATATTATTAGCCTGTGTTCTCAGAAACACAGGGAAGCAGTGGAGATAAGAGCTCAGGCTGCACAGGCTCAAATCCCTGCTCTACCACTGATACACATGTGACCAGGAACAAGTAGAGGTCAACTTTGGGGGCAGTGATTGGAAGGAAACCCAAGGGAGGCTTCTAGAGCTAGTCATTTTCTCTGTCTTGAGCTGAGTGCTGGTTATACAGATGTAAAAATTCATGATTTGTCTCTCTGTATGTAAATTATTTTCCAATAAGAATTTTTAAAAGTGGAAAGGGATGGTTGGGATGGATATGTTTAATTCAAGATAATGAGGCTAGGTTTCTCTGGAGCCTGAAAATGGTTGTTTCAGGAAAATCCATTAGATCCTATACTTTTCACAAGGCAGAGAGATGGATGCAAGCAAAAAGAGCTTAGACTCATTCCAAGAAGCTTTGTCCAGTGACTAAGAGAAACAGACTTAATAACCTTTCACATGTGGGCTGTACTTTGTGGTTTTCAAAACACTTTCATACTTAACTGATCTTCATGTATTGAGTATGGAAAATTATTATTTTAATGGATGATGCTTTTAAAGAAGGCACCAACTTTAGGAAGTTCCTTGATAGGCCAATTTGCAGGTGGAAGGTAATATTCTGGAAGGTGACAGTGAAGCAAAGGGATCATCCAGTGCTCAACATAAGAAATGCAAGAGGATTTTGGTGGAGGCGGGGTAGTGCAGAGGAGAGAGAAAATGGGTAGGTAGTCTTTGGCAAGATGGCAGAGGGCTAATTTCTTAACAATGAAAGTAACTTTTATATAATAACTGTAGTGGGTAGTTGTAGGGCATGATGTAACATGCGGGGCATGTTGCATCAGAAAAGAGGAAACCTAACTTGCTGGCTGCTACCCGCTTCCCAGTCCTGGGGCCACATGTGGCTAAGAGGGCGCCTGGCGATTAGCCAGAAGTCATTGCCGTGGGTTGTGACGAAAAATCGGACCACCTCTAGGATAGGCTCAGAACCCTTCCGCCCTCGTGGACAGCTCTTGTCTCCCATTACGGCCTGTAGGATGGGTGTACACGTGAACTCTCCCCACCCTGCTGACCTTTACCCTGAGTGGCTCCTGTACATTATATTAGCTGTGTGTGTTTTCTCAATAAATGAGCTCCTGCTTTGACTGTTCTCCCTGACACATCTGATTGTCCTCAGGGAGTGAAGGAGGAAGGGCTGGGTGCGGGCTGTCAGTCGGCCCTCTCCTTTCTTGGTTCGTCCTGGTCGGGGCGTGCTCTCCCCCTCTCTCCCACAGGTCAGGAGGGAAGTGGGGGGGCTAAAACCCCGACAGGTACTATCTTATGATCATTCATCAATGCACAAGCACATTCCATACAAAAATATTAAATCCTCCGTTTTGTGGGGAACTGAAGTTTGCTTGTTCCAGATCACAACATAAATGTTCCTTTGGGGAAATCAAGGAGGGAGGCTGAATTGCAGAGACACAAAACAGCCATGGATGTGGGCTGCTGTGACCATGAACCCGAGTTCATGGCTTGCCACTTGAGAAGGCCAAGGACTTGAGGACACATTGTTGGGACAAGGACCAGGATTTATTTAGAAAGCTAGCAAATCAAAGAAGATGGAAGTTCTTACCAACAAAGACCACCTCACTTAGGGCTTGTAGGTGCAAGGCTTCCAGAGGGAGTGGTGGGGAGGCATATCTCACAATGGACATCATAGGTTTCGAGTAGTCACAAGTTTCGGGTGGTCTGGTTTTCTAATGCCTGGACTGCAGTCATCTGCAGACCACTGGAAGTCCTGGGATCTTAAATCTAAAGAAAATTTCCTGATTGGAAAGTCTTATAACTCATGTCATTTTAATTCCTTTTCCAGGAATAGCTAACTCAGCCATTAGCCATTAGGATACAAAAAAGCATCTTTCACCAGAGAAAAGGGAAAGATAACAGAATAGCAACTTTATGCTGGGAAAGATAGGGAAATGCAGCTGCTCACAGAAGAAAAGTTTTAACCCATGAGTTGCCTTCATTTGGAGAAGTTATCTATAGTGGGGCTAAGGGGAGACTAATAATGCAAGACCCAGTTTGTGACTTCCCAAACTAGTGATTTTGTTTGTATATGTGCACAGTACTGGGGACTGAACCCAGAGCCTTGCACAGGCTAGACAAACACTGTACCACGGAGCTACATCCCCACCCCTTTTTAAATTTACTTTTTTTTTTTCAGACAGGGTCTTGCTAAGTCACCCAGGCTGACCTTGAACTTGTGATCCTCCTGTCTCAGCCTCCCAAGTGATTTTTTTTTTTTTTGAAGTCAACAAAGAGTAAATGAAGTTAGAGAGTTTGTTTAGGTTTCCTTCTGCAATAATACCAATGAGCAGGAGATGCCCACAGGACAAGAGGTGCCCCTGAATGCAACCATCCCCAAGTATTCACAGAAATCTTGGGGGAGGATATTGGATTTCCATTGACAAGCGATCTGGGGTCCCAGCCAATTTCATTTAGATTTCAAAGAACAGCAGGACTGCAGCTGGCATCTGGATTATACTCACAACAAACTGTGAGAGATGGGGTGGAAGGATTTATGATCCTATGACAGATAAATTAGCCCCAGAGAGGTTAAGAAACTTATTCAAGGTCACGCAGTGAGTATAGTACAGTGGGATTTGAACTATTTGTTGTTAAAACACCTGGAAAATATTTGTGCCCTAAAAGTACAGCATCCCCAGATCCCCAGGCCGTCCTGAATCTTGCCCTCCCCAAGGCTGTGAAAGTTTATTTCCCCTTCCTTTTCATCTGTGAGTGTTTGGATTCTTCTGGTAAATTGTCTTCTTTGGCCTCACTAAGCCAGAGGGGTTTCTTAGTTTGTCACTGAAATACTATGACATGTATGGGGCCTTCACTGTCCCCAGCCTCCATCTGGCCCTGAGCAGGCAGACTGGTCCTGCTCTTGGAGAAGCTCATAGGGGGAGAAGGATGGGGCAGCTACCCACTGAAGGAGCTGATAAGAGGGTACAGGAGGGCCAAGAAGGAGCCTGGGCTACCAGTGCCCAAAGTCTAATCCTGAGATCCTCCAAAGACCACCGTCCTCAAGGATATGGGGCAGAATAGTGGAGGATGGGGGAAGAGAATGTCCCTCATTTGCAACAAGAAGACTCGGGTCTATAAATAGCCATCAGAAATAGAGCAGAGAGAGGAGGAGAGAGGAAAAAAGTCATTTGTAGCTTCCATTTAATTCAATAGTGGCCTTTTTCTGCCTTCTGAGACAAGCTATTTGATTCTGTTCTCAGTGGCGGGGGGGG
>NW_026000221.1:30083121-30088359 GCF_001458135.2 Marmota marmota marmota | reverse complement strand
GGGGGGGGGGGGGGGGGGGGGAAACACCTTAAATTACCAAATAATCTATTCAGCCATCTTGATGCCTCTCAGAGCTGGTGATTCATATCTTAGGTGGCCCTGGTCCAGGTTGTGTGTGTGTGTGTGCGAGTGGGTGGCTTCTGGGCATAGAGGAGGGACAGCTAAACACCCAAGCTCCTGCCCTCCCTCTCCCTCCAATAAAGGTACCTGCAAAACTAATCAGCACCAGCAGCCAGAGTGGGAGAAATTCATTAGCAGATCTGGTTTTGCATAATTAAGTTGTTGGCATTAGCAAATTAAGTCTGCTTGGCTCCCCTCATGGTAATAGCCATTAGAGACAACGTGAGGAAACACAGACTCATAATCCCAGCAGTTTTCTGAGATGATAATTAATAACAACAATAAACTGCTAATAAGACTTTACAGTTTTCCCTTCCATTCACATTCTCTTGCTTGTTCCTCACGACTGGAGAAGAGGAAGCGGATCTGGACTGTTCTCCCTTTGGATGGGCTGAGACCTGGGCAGGGAGCTGTCTTGGAGGCCACCTTCTCCCATCACCCCCACTGCAGGTCCTGGGTATGTCCACGTGAGGTTGCACTCAGTGGCCTTTTGAGAACATGGGCTCAGGCAGCACCCATGACCAAGGCTCTGCTCGGCCCACAGCCTCCTGGTGTTCACCTTGGTCTTCCTTTGACTGAGCAAGTCCTTCTACCGACAGCAGCAACAACAATAGTAACAACAAGTAAAAATGAATATGCAAATATTTGTGGAACATTTCCAGCCACTGGACATGTTATACACAGTCTCATCAAAAACTCACAGCTGTGTCAATATCATCTTACTTCACTGTGGAGGGAACGAAGGCTCAGAGAGGCATGAGAGATAACCATCTGGAGTGGCTTCCTGGTCCCTGGTGAGTCTCCTTTTCTAAGAATGATATGGACACATTATAGCCCTAGTAGCTATCCCTTTCTCACATGACATGTCCTATGACTCTTCCCCCTTGCTGAAATTGATTGAACTGGGAAGGGGCTACTGACCCCAGTTTGGCCAATGAAAACCTCTATTTTGGTTTCATCAGGCTGGATCTAAGGCAAGGGAAGCAGTATTGCTCTGATGATGGCTGGTACCATGGCCGCCCTGTTTTTCCCATGTGGAGGAAGTCAGGCTGCAACATGAAAGACAGATGCTGAGACAGGGCAGAGGGGTGAGTAGCATCCTATGGTATTTCAGTCTTCATTTTATCTTCTCCTGAGCACATGGGTGATGAAAAGTTCCAGAATCCTTTAACATTCCCCCTCCCCCTTTTTGAGTCAGTTGGATTTGGGTTTCTGTTACTTGGAACTGTGAGCCCTAAGCTTGGACTTTGGATGGGCTCCCCTAGGAAGTGTGTGGTATAGCAGGGACTGGAGTCTTTTTCCCTCTCTGCCATGGGTCTCCTGGTCACTCAGGCATGTCTGAGGGCACAGGGACAGCTGGATCAGTATTCTAGTTCTTGGTGTCCCCCTGGCTATGGTGACTGTTGGTCCTATGCCCTGCAAAGGGTCCCAGTGAGGAGCAGATGGTGCTGAGGCCAAGTCCTCAGCTAAACCCCCAAGTCACTGCACTAGTGTGACACAAGGCTCACTCATGTCACCCTTTTTCTCTGGGCAGGGCTGGCAGAAATGACATTTGGGGCTTTGTGGTTTTGAAGGAGAGGAGGCTACCTGAGGTTGGAAGAGTCAGGAAGGTGAAGGTGTCCTTGGGCTCCCTGGTCTTTGTCCTGGGCCCTCACCTGTGACTGGACTCTGAACGCCCCTGCAGCTGTCACTAGCTCATCTTATGAGTTAGCATGAGAGGCCCCTGCCTTCTTCCTACTCTCTGGCCCCCCTCCTGAGTGGTCAGGATTCACTTTCAGGACCTCCACCTCCTTTCCATCTCCCAAGGCTCTCACTGTGCCAGAGATCCCCAGTCCAGCCTCTGGAGAGTACAGTTGGTGCCCCTGGCATGGTGGTGAGTATGCAGGGGCTGGAGCTAGACTGCCCAGGCCCAGGCCTCAGCTGTGACCTTTGGTGTGCTCTTAACCTCTGCACACCCCAGGATTCTAAGACCATAACAGAGAAGATGGAGGGAGCTGCCTTACAGCATGATCACCAGGACATTACAAGTGAAGTGCCAAGCTCAGTGGATTCAGTAAATACAGGTTAGCAAAGATGGGGGACAGGTAAAGACAGGAAGTGATTTGCCCGAGGTCACTTTGTACATTAGGATGTGGCTGGGACCAGAAGTCAGCCTTCCCCTCACCAACCACTGGTTTACCTCCTCGAAAGACCCAGGAACACTCATTCCAACTCCACATCCTGCCACGTGCCCACCCCCACGGCCAAGGGCTTGCTGTTGTATGGAGGATGCCCGAGTCCTGCGCTTCATGTTTGGCAGCTGCCATGGGAAGGGAATGGTGCTGGGCAGGAGGTAATGTATTTCTGAGTGTCCTAGTTTTTTAAGTAATTCAGGCAGAAACTTATGATTTATTGACATTTCAGGAAAAGCTGACAACCCTCCCTAGTCAGCGCCTTCCTTCTCAAAGGCGCAGGCTCCAGGAGCCTCCACCACCCTAGAACCAATCCTTTGGAGGTGGGATGTGGGTGGGGAAGAGATCATGCTGCCCAATGGTGGGTGTTATTTGCTGAGGGGTGTGTGGTGGGATCTCCCTCCTGACCTACAAACATTCCAGTCAAGTTGACATTGCTCCCTAAAGGGTGTGCGTGCAAGTTAATATTCATGAATAGAATGGGGTGGACCTCCAGATGTCTTGTCATCACAGGTTTCTTGGAAAGAACAAAGAGCCAGACTCCAGAATGCAGGGCTGAAGGCTATGCTACCATCCAAAGGATGTGGCTGCTTCAGGAAAGTGAACCTCTCTCTCTCATTTTCTGCCTCAAAGATCTCTTTGATTTTTTTTAAACCAGAATAATTGATTACCTTTACAATAACTTAAAAATCAATAAGGAAAATTTAATAGCATTCAGGAAAGAGGTCTTAAAGGAGAAATAAAAGGACAAGGGAAGAAGAAATACAGCTGGGAAGGAATTCCAAAGCATCACCAGGTCCCAGAAGAGAGCAGGATGGTGGCCCTGGCATGCTAGGAGGTCAAATGTATTGTCCCCAAGTGAGTCAATGGGGTACTACTATCCTGTGTCCACAAAGTACTGCTGGGTCCTACAATTGTTGACCCCAACATACACCTGCAAGGTAAATAGAACAAACATCACATTACTTCCTTTCTACAGGTAAGAAAACCAAGTCTTGGAGAAGAGACCATGACTTTCCCAAGCACATGTGGATGAGTAATGGCAGGACCTTGACCGGGCCCCTGATAACCCATATGGTGCCTTCATGGACCCAGTCCTGCACATGCACAGCTGGAGGCTGAACCCCTTTTGCTAGATATTTGGGGACAGAAGGCAACCAACTGTACCTGGTAAGCCTGGTCTGGACATGAATCCTGGCCTCTGAATTCCAAAGCCCCAGTTCCTTCTATTACTAGAGCAGTCTCAGGACCAATGAGGGGTCAGAAGGAAGGGTCTGGGACATCATATGGGAAGGCCCCTGGATACAGCACAAAAGTGAACACAGTTTGATCTTCTGCCACTTGGTCCTGGGATGCCCTGAACAAGGTATCTCATCAAGACACACTGAGAACCACTGTGAGTAGGAATTGCTTATAGGCTGTGTGCTCATCCTTAGTGACAAGTGATTGGCCAATGCCCAGAGCCTGGTGGAGATTTCTTTACACGGTTCATTAAGACAAACAAAAAACTCCTAAAACATTCCCATCTCCTCGTGTCACCAGAACAGCTTGACTGTGGAAGATGGCTTTCATCTGGGAGTCCAGTTCAGATGGTCAGCAAGAACTTGGTGAGCAGGCCTGGGGGTATTGGCCATGAGCCCCCCTTAACAGGGAAACAAAAGATGAAGATATAGCCAAAAAGATGGTCCAGTGTGGTGGGTGAGTTTCAGCTCTAGAAGTCAGGAGATTAGACTCTGCAGTCTTACTTCTGTTCATCTGTCTATCCATCTGTCCACTCATCCTCTATCCAACACGAAGCACCTACTTTGGGTAGAAGTTTCTAAGTGGAAAGCGCACGCAAACCCTGAGGGAGGAGGCTGATTCATAAGGGCTCTGCCCTAGGTGGACTGAGTCACTGCAGTCCTGTTCCAACCTTCAGGAGATCCACCTGGTCAGCATCTCATAGCACACAGGACTTGGGGAAGCTGACTCACATCTCCAAATCCTCCGAGACCGAGGCAGCATGATTCATCCACTGATCCATCACCAGTGAGAATGATAACTGCCAGGCAGACCAGAGATTTGTGTGCCTGACCAGCACCTCCTCCCTGCTGGCCAGTGAGGTGGCAGGCCTGGTTTAAAATGGGTCCATGGTGGGCACAGATGACAAAGAGTCAATTAGGGATTCCAGTGATTTGTACATTGAGAAGTGGGGATTAAAGGCAGTCCCCTAACCTCCAATGTGACCGTGCCTTACCCCAGAACTTTTAGCTCAAGCATTTCTTCTTCTAATTAATGGAGACGGGGCCCCATTTACTCTGGACCCTGCTTTGGAAGGTATGGTCCACCCTGCTGCTGGTTTCCCCTTTCCTAAGCTTTGAGAGCGAGCCGATCTCTATACTTTTTGTACACTATACTTGTAGAGGTCTCTTCCATATTATTTTCTTGCAAGGATACAGATGTCCAAAGGGAGCCATGACTGGAGCTGGTGGGGAAGGGCTCCTGCAACTCTGGGTGATGTCATTGAGAGCCGCAGCTGTGCTATCCCAGGTTTCAGGGTCCTTTGGCTCCCTTTCCCTTTGGGTGTCCTCCCTGGTATTACTCATTCTCAGCTATTCTCCCTGGGTAATGTGAGGTCCCAGGATTTTGTGGTGTCTCTGAATACTATGGGTTCTTCTTGCTTTCATATCCTTTTTATTTATTTATTTATTTATTTATTTATTTATTTTTTATTGGTTGTTCAAAACATTACACAGCTCATGACATATCATCTTCCATACATTTGATTCAAGTGGGTTATGAACTCCCATTTTTTACCCCAAATACAAGTTGCAGAATCACATCGGTTACACATCCACATTTTTACATAATACCATATTAGTGACTGTTGTATTCTGCTACCTTTCCTATCCCCTACTATCCCCCCTCCCCTTCCCTCTCATCTTCCCTCTCTACCCCATCTGCTGTT
>NW_026000221.1:30064160-30078698 GCF_001458135.2 Marmota marmota marmota | reverse complement strand
GGGACCCTTCTCGCTGCCCTGGGCCGCCGGGGGCCGCTTGCAGAGCCGGTTGGGCGGTGGCTGCGGGATTGGACCTCTGCGCCCGCGTGGCCGGCCAAGATTCACTTGTCTGGGGCCAACTGTCACCTCTAATATAACTTACTACTTCCTGGCAGGTCTCCTTTCAGCGGAATTTTGCTAGAAGTTCCTCAGTAGGTAGAATGTAGCTGTTTTAATGGGTGTTTCTGATCCGGTTAATGTGGAGATACTGAAAGTGCTGCTTCCTTGCCGGCCGCCATGTTGGATCCCCCTTGCTTTCATATCCTTAATCCACCTAACACTCAGCATGGAGGTCATAAGGGATGAAAATGGGGTTAATGTTAACATTTTAGTAGGTTGTTTAGGATGCGTTAAGATAAAGGAATGGGCTTCCTAATGGTGCAGCTCCAGCAGAAGTGAGCATGAACCTTCCAATATGTTAACAAGAATCTCTCCCCGACCAGGTGAGACCTAGGGCAAAGACTATCCCTTCTGAGTCTCCATTCCTTTGTCAAATGGGGATGGGAAATACCAAAATCTACCCTGCAGTGTTGTGGTTTAGGGCTTAGAACAGGGTTGGTGTTCTTTGTTGGTGGGGGAGCAGATGCTGGAGAATGAACCCAGGGCCAAGCAAAAGGTACGCATGTGCTCTACTGCTGAGCCATCCCCACCCCCATCAGCTCTTCTTGGTAATACTTAGCCTCTCCTCTGAACTGACTCTTTAAGAGGCGCCTCTCTGTCTTGCTGTCTCTCTGTCTTTCATACTTACTTCCCGCTCCCGCCAGGCTCCTTGGGAGCACAGCTCTTCCTCCCAGGAAGGAAGTGCCTACAAAGGGCTTTGGGCATCTCACTATGGGGCACTGGGTCTGGCTTGAGCAGTGATGCTCCAGTCCAGAGAAGGCTCCACTTTCTTCTATTTAATTAACTGAAATCTTTGCCTCCTAATGAGTTCTTGTCAAGAAAATTGCTCTCAATCACTTATAGCTATTTTCCTTTCTAATGAGTGTTTAATTCTCGGAATGTTGCCCTAATTGTATTGTATTGTGGCTTATGAGAAGGTAATGATAGTGGGGGCTTGTGTGTGTGTGTGTGTGCTGAATGGGTTTCCCAGGACTGAGCGTAAAGGGTTCTTAGTGACTTTCCCCCAAACTGTGGTGCTAGAGATTGAACTCAGGGCCCCACACATGCTAGGCATGCATTCTAGTACTGAGTTACATCCCCATCCCTTTAAAAATTTTTATTTTGATTCAGAGTCTTGCTAAGTTGTTCAAGCTGGCTTCAAACTTGCAATCCTTCTACTTCAGCCTCCCAAGCCTCTGGAATTACAGGTGTGAGCCATTGCACCCACTTTGGTGACTTCTTTTTCTGTTGGGAGGTACTGGGAATTGAACCCAGGGGCACTCAAACACTGAGCCACATCCCCAGCCCATTTTTTTAACATTTAATTTTTAGTTGTAGGTGGACACAGTACCTTCATTTTATTTTTATGTGGTGCTAAGGTTCAAACCCAGTGCCTCATGCATGCTAGGTAAGCGTTGTTCCTCTGAGCCACAACCCCAGCCCCTCCAGCCCAATTTTGTATTTTATTTAGAGACAGGGTCTCACTGAATTGCTTAGTGCCTCACTTTTGCTGAGGCTGGCTTTGAACTCTCGATCCTCCTGCCTCAGCCTCCTGAGCCTCTGGGATTACAGGCATGTGCCACTGGGCCCGGCGCTTGGTGACTTCTTAAAGCCTGCATTTTACTGAATAGAGTAAAAGAAGGACTGGCTCCTACAATGCCCTCACTCACCCTTGGCTTCTGTGCTGTGTCTGACTAGGTACCTGAGGGACCCTGGCCTTCTTGCTGGACCCTCCTTGCTGGATCTTGACCTGAAACATGGTGAGGTCACCAGCTTTGGCCAAAAGTGAGGCAGAAGTGCCTTGGGCTTGAGAAAGGCCAGTGGGAGGTCTTGTTTTCAGCAGTATCGGAAGGGGCATGAAGGGTGGCAGTAGGTGCCCAGAGACATGGAGTGGGCTCGTGCCCAGAAGGACCAGGGTGGCCCAGCTCCTTTACAGAGTCATTTCCTGTCTCCTGGCCTTTACTCACATGGCCACCTCCTGCAGCCTCATTGACAGAATGTCTGTGTAGATGAAAAACTTCATTTTTCTGCTACTCTGGCAAAACTTCTGGGCTCCAGATATGTGGGTTTTTTGTTTTTGTTTTTGTTTTTTCTTATATCAAGCAATTCTTCAATTCTTTGCTTGGGTGTCCTACAGCTGGATGTCCTATAACTCAATTTAGTTCTGACACTATCTGGATTTAGTGCAGACACCAAAGTTAAGGGCTCATGCCCACAAGATTGGTCCCCGTTTTAGATGCTGATTACAAGGGAAGGGTCGTCAGGTTTCTTACAACTTCTTTCTTCTACCCACCCTTCTGACTATAAACTGGAGGCTCCCATAACCCAGTCCTCAGGTTCCATAATTTGTTGGAATAGCTCACAGAATTCTTACTTGCTTATGCACACTGGCTTAACTGGTATAAAGGATATAGCTGAATAACCACATGAAGAGGTACATAGGGTGAGATCTGGAAGGATCTTGAATGCTGGGGCTTCTGGTCCCATGGAGCTGAGGTGTGCCACCTTTCTGGTATATACATGTGTTCACCAAGTGTGAAACTCTCCAAATCCACTAGAAATTTTTATGGAAGCTTCATCATGTAACCGTGGTCAGTATTGACTCAATCTCCTGTCCCTCTTCCCAGGGGACTGGGTATAGGGCCAAAGGTTCTAAGCTTCTAACCATGGTGTAGTTCTTCTGACCAGCTGCCGTTCAGGAATCCATCAAGACATCGAGAGTTTTGTTCCTTGTTGGAACAAAAGACAGTCCTATTACTCAGGAAATTCCAAGGGATTAGAAGTTCTGTGTCAGGAAATCTGAGGGTCAAAGATCAAATATTATAACAAAAGATATATCCTATTGCTCAGGAAATTATGAAGTTTTAGGAGCTCTATGCCAGGAGCTGGGGACAAAGACTAAAATAATCATCTCTTATATCTATGAAACCATATATTTTATGAACTAGCTCATTTTTTTTTTTGGTACTGGAGATTGAACCCAGGAGCACTTAACAACTGTGCCCCAGCCTTTTTTTTTTCAATATTTTATTTAGAGACAGGGTCTCACTAAATTGCTTAGGGCTTCACTAAGTTCCTGAGGCTGGCTTTGAACTTGCAATCTTCCTGCCTCAACCTCTTGAGCTGCTGGAATTGTAAGTGTGGAGCCTGAACTAACTCTATTTTTATGACACACACACACACACACACACACACACACACACACACACTGAAAAACATAGTTCATTTTAACATTTCACCTAAAAGCATCTCACATCCTGCTAATAGTAGCTGCAACTCTTTGAAAAGAAATTTGAGTTTGGGGAGAGAAAAGAGGCAGGAGTGTGCACATGTGCATATGCTAAGTCTTTTTCATACTGGAACTGGGTAAGGGCAGAGGCTGTGTCTAGTCCTGTACCAGTACATCATAGGTGCTCCAGGTGAGCCAGTGTGGGTAGAGGACACAGCTTCACATTCAGGTCTGAGTTGAAAAACTAGCTATTGTTTTACTGTCTGTGCAACTCAAGGGAAACTAAATAATCTTGGTTTTCCATTCAGTACAATGGGGTGCCATCTACCCTACAAAGATGTTGGGGCATTTAAACAGGATCATATATCCAGTAACTCAGCTCAGAGTAGATTCTCTTTTTTCTTTTGGTACTGGGGATTGAACCGGGACATTTACCAATGAACTACACCACCAGTATTGTGAATCTTGAGACAGGATCTCACTAAGTTGCTGAGGGTCCTGCGAATTGTCCAGGCTGGCCTTGAACTTGAGATCCTCCTGCCTCAGCCTCCCAAGTCTCTGGGATTACAAGTGTGTACCACTGTGCCTGGCTCAGAGCAGGCTTGAATAGAGGCCAATTTCCTTCTTTCCTTCTCTCTTTCTCCCTCCCTCTTCCTCTGCCGGGCATCAAACCAAGGACCTCCTGCTCACCAGGCAAGTGCTCTACCACTGAGCCATACCCTCACACTCCTTTCTCTTTTCTGATATTTGATTAATCAACTAGCATTGGCTACTAGTGAGGTAATATGCCCTCTTTCTCAAAGGAATTTGCCTAGAACCTCAAGAATGTGTCAATCTGGGATTGAAACATTAGCAGCACAGCTGAGAGGCACAGATGCTGAGCAGGCAGCTCCTGACTGGGGATCAGAGTTTCAGTTCTCCCAGTGGGGCCATGACTCCTGCTGACCTGAAAGGCAGAAGTTAAAATGGGAGCTGGTCACAACAACCATGTCATTTTTAGGTTGCCCACCTCTGCAATTATACTTCCTCTTGGAGCTGGGCAGGTAATACAATATGGCAGATAGTGAAACTGACCTTCAGCATACTAGAGAAGGCCCACACGAAAGCAGCCACACTATTAAAATGGCTGAGAGAAACAGGTTTGACCAGGCCACGGGGGCCACCAGTTTGTATCCTCTAGAAGCCTGTTCATGCTATTTCACCACCGGAAGGCCTGGTTGGTGATACCAGTAACTTCCCTTCAATCCTCACCAATACCTGAAACTCTGGGCAGAGTGAGGAATGAACTTTTTCCTGGGTCCCAAGGCTTGATGCTGCTCCTTTCTCTGTGTCATTTTGTTCCCAGTCTAGATATAAGCTGTCACTTGCCTGGAGGGACTCTGGCTGTGTTTCTTTCTGGGCCTCCTTCCCTGAGGTAGAGCAGGTGAGCAGTGGTTGCTTCCAGTCTGTGTGGGATACTTGGCATGGGTCAGTTGCTTCTTCTGACCCTGAGGATTCCCATTCAATCCAAAGTGGCCTGGTGTGACCTCAAACCCAGGCTACTCTGCTGATGACAGTTTCCAGCTCAGATTCCTGGAGCTCAGTCCTGGGGAATCCTGCCTTTTGATCTCATGTCTGCTGCTGAAGGGAGGTCTACTTGGGCAGGTGTCCCTGAAACACACTTGTATGTCCTTTTCTGAGACTTGGCTTACTACATTCCAGCATTGCTGGGAGGACTGAATGGAATGCCCATCTCTTGGCAGAGTGAAAATCACAAACATCAGGGATGGGGATGTAGGTGTGGCTTATATGCCCTCTGGTCTGGCTGTTGTAGGCTGGTAATCCTCCATGACCAACCCCGTTCCCACCATCACCACCATCACAGGATGGGGATGAGCTAACCCCACCCTGCACTCCTGGTATGAAGCATCCCTCACACCTTGTGTGTTCCAGTTTGTCATGTACTTCTACATCTACACTCTATGGGATCCTGTTCACTGCTCCCAAACTCGGCAGGACAAAAAAAATTCTATTTGTGTTTTAGGTTCAAGAAGAGAGATCAAGGGCTTATTTAAAGGATACCCAGAGAGGCAAGGACAGAGTCAGGATGAGAACACAGGTTTCTGTGGCTTTCCTTATTGTCCTCTACCTCTCATTCCACCTGAGTGTCCCACAAACCTGTGATGCTCTCCTGTTGGGGGACACAGGGCTATGAGTAGGCACATTGCCTTTTATTAAACTAGTGAGCTGTGAAACAGGGAGCAGGGAACATTTGAAACCCTGTAATAGACTCCTGTCTCAAGGTTTACAGTGTACCTGGGTCAGATAATGCGTTTCACAGAGAATGCACTACTGCCTCTTTGTATTCTAGACAAAGTGTTCAACTTGAATTCATCGAGTAGAGGGCCCAGTCTTGGATGACAACAGTCAAAGCAAACAGAAGATGGGGTACAGAGATGGTGCCCAGTCTCTCCACCAAATTTATCACATAAGAGGAATAACATACTAGATTAAAAGACACTTAAGGAATGTATCTACCAGATGCAATCTGTGGTATTAGATCAGTCACTGGCCTCGACAAAGTGGCTGTAATCAGGAAAATCTGATTGTCATTTAGGTATTTTACATGGAAGGGAAACTTAACTGAACGGAGTAGGTTGGAAAATAATCAGACAAACCTAAGTTGAAGGACATTCTCCCAAACAATTGATTGGCCCATTCAAAAATATTAGTATTATAAGGATAAAAAAAGGCAGAAGAGTTGCTATAGAGGGAATGTTTATCTCCCCTGCCCCCAATCTTATATGCTGAAACATAGCCCACTGTGAGCATATTTGGAAGTGTGGAGTTTGGAAGGTGATTAGGTCATGAGAGTGGAGTCCTTATAAATGGGATTTGTGGCCTTGTAAGAGGTCCCAGTGGGATTCCTCACCCCTTCTGCCACATAAGGCTACGATGGAAAGAGCCATCTAGGAAGGACAGCAGACTCTCACCAGACACCAAATCTGTTGGTGAACCAAATTTTTGTTGTTTATAAGACATCGAGTTTATGCTATTTTGTTATAACAGCCAAAACAGATGAAGCCAGAAATGCTATCATTTAAAGAAGACTGGAGAGACATGACAATGTAATGCAACAAGTGACCCCTGATTGGATCCAGGAAGTATGGAAGTGTCCCACCCATGTCTCCCCTCAAGACCTGCTGCTGCCCAGTGGGGAGAATGTGGCTGGAGGGTGGCCTCCAGCTGTTGGCTCTTCAGGATCTGCTTTAGGCAGAGAGCAGCCTGCTCCAGGTAACTGACCCAGGAGGGGCTATCAAGTGCAGTCTGGCTCTGTGTAGTACAATCTGCTGGGCAATTCTTGCTCCCCATTGGGCAAACTGAGGCTTTGTCAGGCTGGTGTGGCAGTTCAGCTCCTTCCTCTGTCCATTCCTCCTTCCTTTCACATGCATATGTACTGATCAACATTTTGCACCCCAAACTTCACCTCTGTGTGAACTTCCAGAGAACCCAACGTTTGAAGCCAACTGAAAAGGCCAGTATTGGGCAATTGGGGAACTTTGAATATGGGCTATATTAATGTTAATAACGTTGTACCAGTGTTACATTTCTTGAATGTGGTAATAGTGTGTATAGGTGACGTCCTGGTTAATGTATTTCTCTACATGGCTATTGCTGTATCTGTCTATATAGATCTGTTTATATAGGGATCTTTATATCTTCATATAGATATATTGAGCCTATATCTAGACATGAAAATACAGAAATCTATGTACCTCTTGGGAACAGAGACAGGCAGACAGACAAAACAAATGTACCAATTCATAAATCCAGGTGATTTATTGATTTATTTATAGATGCTCATTATATAATTTTTCCCATTTATGGTAGGTTTGAAAATTTTCAAAATAAATGTTGAGAGAAAAATATCTGTATGTGTGTTGTGACCTCACACCTGTTTACCCATGGAAAATTCTGGAAGATTATATCCAACCCAATCTCCGAGTGGCTGGAAAAGTATTATTATTATTATTATTATTTTGGGATTGAACTCAGTCGGGGCACTCGAACACTGAGCCACATCTCCAGCCCTATTTTGTATTTTACTTAGTGACAAGGTCTCACCGAGTTGCTTAGCGCCTCACTAAGTTGCTGAGGCTGGCTTTGAACTCGTGATCCTCCTGCCTCAGCCTCCCAAGCCTCTGGGATTATAGGCACTGTAATTACAACACTGCGCCCAGATGGAAAAGTATTATTTTTACTTATTTTCTAAATTTCACATATATTGATTGAGTAATAATGATTATTAAAATAATTAACAAAGGCCTAAAGCAGAGGAGAAGGTAGATTTTCCCCTAAACAGGATGGCATAGAGACAGCCAACTCTCAATCCCAATAGTGTCACTTCCTACATCAGCTTCAGCATGAAGTGGCACTGGCTTGAGAAAATTGCTGGTGATTATGCAGTGGGTAACCAATGAGGCCGGCCTGCTATAGAAGGTGCTGGCTGGGTTGGGCACCAACAGCTCTGTCTGTGGTCATGGCCATATGCTAGTCTCAATTTCCACCTGTGTTGGTGTGGATAAGACATAATATTACTCTGAGTTATATATAAAATGGAATTGTCCCACCCCTCTTGAGTGTCATTGTGCATCTAGCAGTTCTAATGTTTTTGTAAACCTTTTTTTTAAAAAAACCTTTTCCCTTTTATCACATTGCTTCCAGTCTGAAAAAGATTTCTCAGCAATATTCAGTTTAAAGGGAAGACTACATTTAAGTACTCCCAATGTGAGCATCCGGACAGCAGGAAACTTAAGGACTTCCTCGGAAAATCTCACCTGTGGCTTGAGGTCTACCTGGAGGTCTCAGGTGAGCCTGGTGATGGCGCCACACTAAAAGGTAGAACTCACCAAGGACTGGGCCATACTACGGAGCCAGAAGAATGGAGAATCAGAACTGTCATTAAGAGGAGCAAAGTTTGAGGAGGAGAGGTAGCAAGAAAGATGAGTGACATTGGATGAAGGAGAGTTGAAGCCAGGCCTGGGAGGGGATGGGAGTGGGAAACTTCTCCAAGCTGAGTTGTCAAGAGAGTGTCCTCTCCAGCCCCACGCCTCTCAGTCTTGCTGCCTGTGAGCAGGCCTGTCTTGTGTTAAGCCTGCCTGACTTAGGACACTTTCTGTTACTGTGGTTCAAGATTGTCAATCAACAAACATTTTTTTGCTCCTTATTCATCACTGGGTGCTAAAATGAAGCTTTGAATACTCGGGGTGGTCCTTTCTGACATTCCATGGAACCCCAAGCATAGCATGTAGTTATTGATAAGTTTCTTACTTCACAGGGACCTCTCTTATCTCTTTAGCTGGTCTGGAACATTCTGGATGACAAACCTGGATGGGTCTGCTTCACGTTCAAGTTGAACTGTGAGAATAATGGGGACTTTTAGGACTATTTTGATTGTGATCCTGGGTGCTGGGTCAAGTCTGAGTCCGAGGCTACTTGTCCAGAGCAGCAGAAGCCCACACAATCCAAAGCATGACAGTCACCTGCATGCTCAATGAGTTCCACTTTGAACTTATCACTTGTTCTCCAAATTAACTTCCATTCCTGGAGACTTTACTAGTCTAGCCACATATTCCCGCAGGTCTTCTAATTCTTTGCTATCACTCATCATATTTTGTTTTAATTTCTTGTTTAACATCAACTTTCTGTAAGATTCTGTAAGAACCTTCACTATGTGTTGGATGTTTTTGCCTCCCAAAGATTCATGTGTTGGGAGTTGGGTTCTCTGTTGTCGGGAAGTGGGACCTTTAAGCGGTGGGGCTAGTGGGAGGTCCTTGGTCAACTGGGGGTGTACCCTCAGAAGTGACTGTGACCTCAGTCTCTCTCTGGCTTCCTGTTTTTAGATGTGATCTCTTCCTCCCATATGTGCTTCTGCCGTCTGCCCTGAGATCCTCATCAGGGCCAAGACAATCTGGTGCCATGTCCTTGAATCTCCAAAACTTTGAGTTAAATAAAACTCTTTTCTGGATAAAGTTAGCCTACTTCAGGTATTCTACTAGAGTAATGAAAAACAGATCAATACATTATCTAAGTTTATGTGGACAGGGATCAGGTCTGCCTTTGTATAGTATTGGGATATTCTTTATGTTTGGCAGTTGGTAATACTCAATAAATATTTGTGGAAGGAATAATGGAATGAAAATTCAAGTAACAATTGAAGAGCAAAGGAATCAGTCCAAGAGCACCTGCCTCAAGCTCAGGTCCAAGGCCACAAGCCAGAGAGCAAATGTGGGACAGGGAGCCACAGTCAGGTACAGGCTGGAAGGTGATGCCACGCAGCCATGGTTCGGGTCATACACTGTGGGTAAGTCAGGGTGCTGGGACCTGATTGTATCAAGGACAAACCATAAGCTGGTAAGCTGGCCAGCCTAGAGGCAGAGTCCAGCTGGACCCTGGCCTCCCCACTGTCCAGCACTCAGTCAGGCATTCAGAAGTTACATGAGTACAGTGTGATGAGCGATACAGAGCAATTACTAACCCCACATGGATTTCTCTCATGTGTGGAAGAGCTTGGCACAGATCTTGGCACACAGCAGGATTCGATGAATTCGATGATCCTAAATTCTAAAAAGCAAAATTGTAGTATTCAACCAAAGAGAGAGCTGTGTCTATTAGGACTTTCTCATTACAAACAGGAGAAACTTAACCAAATGCTTAAATGAAGGCAAAGTGGAAGAAGCAGAGTTTGGGATAGACAGGAACCAGCTCTGGAATCCAGGCATATGAAACAGTGAGGGTTTCTTCTCCGTGTCCCAGTAGGGGAGGTTTGTCCTTCTGACACCCTGCTCAGAGATTCCTTGATTGACAGTTACACCAAGACTCATGTAATAGACAGGGGGAATCCTCCACAGGACAGGAGTGTAGGTGCTGGGAGGGCAAAGTCTACACATTCATCACTCTCAGCCTCTGCAGTGAGTAGACGGGAGTCTTCACGGCCCTGCCTGGGCTGTCTTGCCTGGTGTCTGTACTCAACTCTTCCTTTGCATTGAGTTGTCCTTTTATGCCTTGGACTGGATACTCGGAACTCTGGCTTCCTCTACCATTCTCATCTGATTTCCCTACTTTGCATTAGGTATCGATAGATCCAGCTTTTCCACTTTTAGTTCCTGAAATGGTCCCCCTGCTTGCCTGGGAGGAGAGGGCAGACGAGGAAATCTCAGTTGTCAGCAATCATAGATGTGATCTGGCACTCTCAGGCCCAGGGTAAAAAGAAACTTGTTCAGGGTCAGTGAGTGAGTTAAGCATAGATTCAGGGTCATGGTCCAAGCTTCTTTTTTTCATGAAAGCAACTCTAGAAAACACATTTAAGTGAAAAATAGAGAGTGCCCACCCAAATAAATCCACCATTTACATTTGAAACTCACATCTTTGGATTTCTAGTTTAGTGGGGAGGCAATACAGCAAATTGGTAGAGAGAATGGGCTGAGCCTGGCAGATAGGAGCCACATGTCCCTGGAAATGTTGCCTAAACTAAGCTACAGTTATCATTTATAAAATAATGGTATTGTGAAGAAAAGTTATGGCACTGTCTCTTATGCAGTACTTAAAAAATGTTGATGAGTGCTCAATGAATATTAACTTTTAGTAACATCGTGGGTCCTCTCACGCTACCTTGCTGCCTGTCCAGCTCTTTTCCTGATCTATCTCCTTAGGCAATTTTTCTCAATTCCAGGCTTCAGGGTTGCTATCCACTAATTTGGGGGATGCCCTAAAATAGTCGACACCTAGGAGTCAGTACTGAGCAATTTGGTAGGACGCATGGGGAAGATAAAAGACAAAGTGTGTCCCAAGCACAGATTAAGCATCATGTTGGACCACAGCAGTTCAATCATGTCTATTCTCCCCTTCTAGTGACAGTACCCTCACTCCTTTTTCCTTTGGGAACATCTTCACCCACTCTAGATGATTTGAATGGTGCTGCCAATTACATTTCCTGATTACCTGGCCCTGCCTCTTCTAAACCATCCAGGCTTAGTCAATCAGAGTATCCCAACTCAGGATTCCATAATGGTCAAGTGATCTCAGGAGGGTCCACTGGATTTCTTTTGGAACTCCTTTTGTCTTTGGAGGAAAGGTGGTGAAAGTATGTGCACATATCTTTACCCACAGGGATAGAGAATGAAATCAACACCACGAGAAGCAGACACAGGCAGAGAAGACCCTGAAAGTATCAATTCCCAAGTTCTAGCCCAGAAGTCCTGGTCCTTGAAGAACTATTTTTCTTTCCCATTTTAGTACCAGGGATTGAATACAGGGGCTCTTAAGCACTGAGCCACATCCCTAGCCCCTTTTTACATTTTATTTAGACAAGTTCTTACTAAGTTGCTTAGGGCCTTGCTAAATTGCTGAGACTAATGTTGAACTTGTGATCCTCCTGCCTCAGCCTCCCAAGGTGCTGGGATTACAGGCATTCCCCTCTGTGCCCAGGCCTGTCAGTATAAACTTCTGTGTAGTTTACCCAGTGCAGTACTCAGTCATGGGAACCAATAAATGTCCTTTAAAACAACAATTTTTTTTTTGTTTTGCCTAAACTGAGTTGTAAGGCTGCTAATTTTTAAAGTCAGAGTCTTTTTTTTTTTTCCCCAGAGTCTTGACTAATACAAATACTTTGTTTTAAAGGAGGGAAGTGATTGTGTAATCCTTTGTGATATTGTCCATTCTGCCTCTGATGAGAAGGAATATTATCCCCAAGTGGAAAATACTCCTAGCACGCTGACCAAGATCAAGGGAACCCTGATACAGTTGGGCTAGGGCTTGATGATTTCTTTGGACTCTCTGGAGTTGCATTCTGTCATAATGATTGCTGATAGGATGTGCAGTGTTCACTCCATCAAGCAGAATCTGAATCTCTCAAGTCTTTGGAGTTATTTGAAGAAGCTGTGGTCCTTTCATCTCTTCTGCTTTCCTTGGAGTTTGTTCTGTTTCCTTTCATCTCCATCTCAGCACTCTGAAAAGGTGTAATGGCATGAGATCTAGAGTCTGGGTGTGTATGAAGTATACGGGCATGTTCTGAGCAATCAGAATTAATCATGTGACACCTGTGTGCTACTCCCTTTATCATTGCAGTTAAAAACAACAACAACAACAACAACAAAACAGGACTAGGTGACTGGGCTTATCCCCAGGGAAGGCTTATTCTACAGTCCTCCCTGCCTGGCGGAGGCACAGGAAGAAGGCTGGTAACATTGAGTGACCAGCTGATTGCCGGCCTGAGGAATATCCCCAAAATCCGTGTTGCCATTGTTTGGGAGTCTGCCCACCTTCTCATCAGCTTGTCCCTCTCTTCCTTCAGAAAGTGCTCAGAATGCTTCAGGAAGCCTTGCTCGATTTCTTTTAGTGCTAATAAACCCATCATTTGTTGTTTCTTACATGTGTCCTTCCATTTCTTTGGGCCCCCAATGTACTATATATTATTTGGAGATAAGAACAGTGTATACCGGGTTTCCTTTAAGAACATCATAGAAAATAATGGGGATAAGGGCTCAAAGGCAGCTTAATGGATGGTAGGGCATGTCCAAAGTTTCATCGTCATATAAAAGAATAAAACTGGGAGGAAAGTACTTTGTGGTATGTGCTTCTAAGGTAGAAAAGCTGAGAGAGCTGTGACCCACTTTGGGTTTTCATTTCATGAAATTCATAAAAAGATATAAAATAGGATGTTCTTTTCTATCCTCTGTGTAGTTTATCTCTTCTGAAATGTTTATTATTTCTTTTTTTCTGCTGATGTTGGGTTTAGTTTGTTCTTCTTTTTTTCCAGTTCATTTAGGTGTAAAGTTAATTTATTTGAGATCTTTGTTCTTTTTAAATGTGTTTATCACTATAAACTTCCCTCTCAGCACTGATTTTGCTGCTTCTCATATTTGGTATGCTGTTTTCATTTTCATATGTCCTCAGATTATTTTCACTTGTGATTTCTTCTTTAACCCATTGGTTAAGAGTATGTTGTTTAATATCCCCACACAATAGTCCCTCTTTACCTGCAGTTTCACTTTCTGCACTTTTAGTTATCTATGGCCAACCACAGTCTGAGGATATCAAATGGAAAATTCTAGAAATAAACAATTTATAAATCGTAAATCACGTATCATTTTGGGTAATGTCCCTGCCCAGGACATGAAGCACATGAATCATCCTATTGTCCAGTGTATCTGGACTCTATAAGCTACCCTCTTGTTAATCACTTACTAGCCATCTAACTTACCAAATCTACTGTTGCAGTTATCCCAGTGCTTGAGCTCAAGTAACCCTAAAATACGGGTTAATAATGCTGCCAAAGTGTAAAAGTGGTGATGCAGAGGAGGCACCAGAGCATAAAATGTGGAAGGACAGATTAACTCTGATATTGCAATGCTGCTGATTTAGAGGGAAAATATGGTTTATTTAGGGTTTGGTATTATTTGTGATTTCAGGCTCCTACTGGGGTCTTGGAATGTATCCCCAGCAATAAGGGGTATTTTCCATAGCTATTGACTTACAGTTTCATTATATTATGGTTGGAAAAGATACTCTATATGATTTCAATCTTCTTTAATTCCCCTGACTTATTTTGTGCCCTAACATGTGGTTCTGACTAATGAGTGTTTTTTATACACTTGATGCCGCGACCCCTCGCCGGCAAGGGAAAACACGACACAGGATTCTTCTTTCAGCAGTTTATTCAGGCCTTGATTCATGTATCATCTTCTAGCGACCCGTCGCCGAGCGCCCAAGCACAGCCTAATAAAGCCTCCAGCATACCAATCCTAAGCTGCCACGTGGACCTTTCTCATAGGGTGGTAAGGGATTGCGTGCCAATTCTCCATATTAGGAGTTGTTTATCACAGGCCACAGTGGAAGCCGGCGCCATCTTCTAATGGCGGCCACGGTCTAATTAGAATGGCTCACCACAGTTCCCCCTTCTGTTTTATAAAACAATGCAGGCGAAAGTAGAGGTCCTATCCCACTGTGCAGAAGTGGCTGCAATGTATGGTTCAGTCCTAAGGAGGGCCCTTCCCTAGACCTGGTCCCATATCAGCCGACGCCTTTTTTCGTAGGGCGGGGCGTGGACGTCAAACCCACATGCAATAGGACATGCTTTCCTTGAGGTCCGTTAAGGGATCACTCAAGTGCAGTGCCTTGCCTCGCATCCTGCA
>NW_026000221.1:30022104-30063807 GCF_001458135.2 Marmota marmota marmota | reverse complement strand
TCTAGGGCCAACAAAATTGGGCTTGAAGAGGTAGCGCCCATAATGTTTTTAGAGCTATAAAGAAAGTGAAAGTACAAAAGCCCCGCTCTCTCCTTATTTACAGGGGAGGGTCCTTTTTTCCGCTCTCTCTTTATTTACAGAGAGAGCGCCCCGCTATTTGCTTGCGGATTCCCACTTTACCTGGGAACTTACCTGGTGCACCACCCTGACTGCTGAAAGTTCTGGATCCTGGGTTCGAGGAATATAATTCCCCGTACGGGCCACCAATTGCCGCGACCCCTCGCCGGCAAGGGAAAACACGACACAGGATTCTTCTTTCAGCAGTTTATTCAGGCCTTGATTCATGTATCATCTTCTAGCGACCCGTCGCCGAGCGCCCAAGCACAGCCTAATAAAGCCTCCAGCATACCAATCCTAAGCTGCCACGTGGACCTTTCTCATAGGGTGGTAAGGGATTGCGTGCCAATTCTCCATATTAGGAGTTGTTTATCACAGGCCACAGTGGAAGCCGGCGCCATCTTCTAATGGCGGCCACGGTCTAATTAGAACGGCTCACCACAACTTGAGAAAAATGTGGTCTGCTGTTCTTGGTAACAAAGACCCTCTCCTCGAATAAATATTCATTAGGCAACTTGGGGTATGCCAGGCAAGTGCTCTACTGCTGAACCATCTTCTCAGAACCTAGAAGGGAAATTTTTAAAAAGGATCTTTAAAAAAATGTATATCTAACAATACTAAATTGCAAAAGACTTAATGTTTTCTCCTCTGAGATCAAGAACGATAAAAGGACATGTACTCTCCACACTTGTAATTATCCTAGCTGGCACAATCAGATACAGAAGAGGAATGAAGTATATGTATAACACAGAGCTGCCTCTGTTTACAGATGTCATGATCAGATACACAGAAAATCATAAGAATATACAGAATGTTACTAGAAAACTGAATTTAGCAAGTATGCAAAATAGACTGCATTCTATTATTCAGCATTAAATTGAATTAATAAAAAAATAAAATAAACACATGGGAATAAATTTAACAAAATACATGCAAGGCCTGTACGAAACTACAACACATTGTTGGGAGAAGTTAATAATCTAAATAGCTAAAGAGATACACCATGCTATAGCTTGAATATATTGTGTCTCTTCAAAATTCAGACAATGAAACTTAAACCCCAAGGTGATAACATTAAAAGGTGGTGGAACCTGAGAGGGACTCAGGCCATGAGAGTTCTCTCCTCCTGTTTGGGATTACTACCCTTATAAAAGAGGCTTCACAGAATCACCTGACCCTTCCATTTCTTTAGGTCATGCGAGGATACAGTGTTTGATGCTTATGCCTCTTCTACTATGTCAGGTTGCAGCAAGAAGGTATCGCCTTAGAGACAGACAGACAATAGCCCTCACCAGACACTGAATCTGTCTCCTTCTCTCTCTCTCTCTCTCTCTCTCTCTCTCTCTCTCTCTCTCTCTCCAGTGCTGAGGATCAAACCCAGTAGCTCATACGTATTAGGCAAGTGCTCAACTGCTATCCCCTCAGCCCTTCTGTCTGCTTCTTGATCCTAAACTTCCCAGCCTCCAGAACTTTGAGAAATAAATTTCTGTTCTTTATAAATTATCCAGTCTAAGGTATTTTGTTATAGCAGCAGGAATGAACTAACACACATCCTGATTATGGATCAGAAAACAAAGCCCTGTTAACATATAAATTCTCTAAATGGGATGGATTCAAAATAAAAAGCTTCTTCTCTGCAAATGAAACAATAATGTGAATAGAGAGCCCATAGAGTATGGGAGAACATCTTTTTTTTAAAATACCTTTATTCTATTTATTCATTTGTATGTGGTGCTGAGGATCGAACCCAGGGCCTCACATGTGCTAAGCAAACACTCTACCGCTGAGCTATAGCCCCAGCACCTGGGAGAGCATCTTTACTACATGCACATCAGAGCACTAATTTCCAGGATATATATAAAGAACTAAAAACACTTAACACACACACACACACAAAAAAAAATCACAATAATAAATCAATAAATGAGCTAAGGAACTAAACAGACACTTCTCAGGAGATATACAATTGATCAACAAATATATGAAAAAATGATCAATTTCTCTGGTAATTAGAGAAATGCAAATCAGAACTACTCTAGGATTTCATCTCACTCCAGTCAGAATGGCAATTATCAAGAATACAAAAAATAATAAGTGTTGGCGAGGATGTGGGGAAAAAGGTACACTCATACATTGCTGGTGGCACTGAAATTGGTAAACCACTATGGAAAGGAATATGGAGATTCCTTAGAAAACTTGGAATGGAACCACCATTTGACCTAACTATCTCACTCCTTGGTCTGTACTCAAAGGTCTTAAAATCAGCGTACTACAGTGACACAGCCACATCAGTGTTCATAGCAGCTCCATTTACAATAGCTAAACTGTGGAACGACCTAGATGCCCTTCAACAGATGAATGGATAAAGAAACTGTGGTATATTTTCATAATGTAATATTACTCAGCATGAAAAGAGAATAAAATTATGGCATTTGCAGGTAAATGGGTGGAGTTGGAGAATATCATGCTGAGTGAAGTAAGTCAATCTCAAAAATGAAAGGCCAAATATTCTCTCTGATAAGTGGATCAGCATCCATAATGGGGGCATGGGGCATGGGTAGAATGGAGGAACTTTGATTGGGAAAAGGGGAGGAAGGGAGAGGAGGGAACATGGGGGCAGGAAAAATGGTGGACTGAGATGGTAATCATTACTCTAGGTTCACGTATGACTGCACATATGGTGCGACTCCTCATCATGCACAACCAGAGAAATAAAAAGTTGCACTCCATTTGTGTACAATGAATCAAAATGCATTCTGCTGTCATGTGTATCTAATTAGACAAATAAAAAAAGATATAAATTCTCAATCTCAGCTATTTGGGAGTTGGAGGCAGGAAGATCACAAGTTAGGGAATTGTCTGGGCAAGTTAGCGAGACCTTGTCTCAAAACAGAAAATGCAAAGGGCTGGGGATATAGCTGACAGGTAGAATGCTCCTGGGTTTAATCCCCAGTATAAAGTAAAAACTTAAAAAGTAAATTCCATACAGATCTATAGATTTAATGAGACTCCAAACAAAATTCCCACAGCTTTTTTTTTTTTTTTTGCAGACAGTGAAAAACTGATTCTAAAATTTATATGGCAATGCAAAGAACTCAATATAGCCAAATCAATTTTGAAAAAGAATAAGCTGGGAGGACTTACCTGATTTGATTTCAGGACTTAATAAAAAGCTACAATAGTAGAGTCCATAAATATACCCATGCCTATATGATCTCTTGATTTTTTTTTTGTAG
Organism: Marmota marmota marmota; assembly: GCF_001458135.2. Classification (NCBI taxonomy): domain Eukaryota; kingdom Metazoa; phylum Chordata; class Mammalia; order Rodentia; family Sciuridae; genus Marmota; species Marmota marmota. The sequence goes on along the minus strand of NW_026000221.1, from coordinate 30,060,454 downwards.
TGCTGGGGATCAAATCTATGGTCTCACAAATGTGGGGCAAGCACTGTACCACTGAGGTATATCTCCAACCTTGATTGATTCTTGACAAATTCAATAAAGAAAACTGAGTCTTTTTAACAAAATGTGTTGGAACAAGTGGATATCCCTATGGAGACCCTTACTTCACACCACATACAAAAACTACTTTGAAATGAACCATAGATTTAAATATAAAGAGTAAAACCTTAATGCTTCTAGAGAAAAACTTAGGGAGAAAATCTTTTCATTCTTGGGATGGAAAAAGATTTCTTAGAAATGACCCAAATCACTAACCACGAGAGATAAAGTTGCTAAATTGAATTTTATCTGCTACCTGAAAGACCCAGTTAAGAAAATGGAGAAATAGGGATGTAGCTGAGTGGTAGAGCACTTGTCTAGCATGCGTGAGGCCCGGGGTTCAATCCTTAGCATTGGGGGGAAAGGTAAGGCAAGCCACATCCAGGCAAACTACCTACATGAGTGAAGCGAGAGTGAAAGAATACACAGCAGAATTAAATCCCAATTTAGATAATGAGATTTTTGAATACAGAATATAAAATGCTAAAACCAAGAAAATTTCCCAATACACATATCTAACAAGGACTCTTATTCAAAATATATAAGTACTACTAATCAATAATAAGCAAATCCAAATTTTAAAAAATTGGTCAAAAAATAAAAATAGTACAAAAACTTGACCAAAGTGGGTTTTTTTTTTTGTCACATCGACCAGATTTGACCAAATTTGTACAAAAATTTGACCTGCATTTCATTCAAGGAAATACAAATTAGAATAATGTTGCCTAGTACGCAGTGGGTCCTAGGTTCAATCCCCATCACCACTTGTACCAAAAACTACAATAACAACAAAAAACCCAAACCCAAAACCAAGATACCCCACCACCAAAAGAACCCCACAAAATAACAAAACCACAGAGAAAAACAATACTGATAGCACATTCATTTTTGTGATTATAATTAAAGCGACTAATCATAACAAACATGTAGAACAAAATTGATGGTACAATTTTAAGAAAAACAATTTAGCATTTCTTAAAATGTTCAAGATGAATTTCTATATGATCTAAAACTTCACTTCTTCATATTTACTTGAGATATATACAGTCTGCACAAAGACTTGTACATGAATGTACATAGCATTCTTTGTAATTATAAAAAACTGGGGCTGCAGTTGTAGCTCAGTGGTAGAATACTTGCCTAGCATGTGCAAGGCACTGGGTTTAGTCCTCAGCACCACATAAAAATAAATAAAGGCATTGTAATTGTAGAAAACAAGTTCATCAACAAAAGAAAAGACAAATTGTGGTATTCTCAACTATGAAATCTTACTTAGTAAAAAGATATGCACTATCAATGCACACAACATGGGATTAATGGAAAATATATTGAGAGAAGCTAGACACAAAAGAGTACATAATAGCTATTATTTCCATTTATATGAATTTATATAGAACCCACAAATCTATTCAATGGTAGCAAAGCAAACTAGTGTTTGCTAGGTGTTAGGGGAAAAAGGCACAAAATAAATTTTAGGAGTGATGAAAATTTTTCTATCTTGAATCTGATGGAGCATTTTAGAGTAGCAAATTCAAATCTTGTTTGTAGAGAGTATACCAAGCTTCATCAGATGCCCACGGATAAAAAGCTTTTCACAGATATATTCACAAGAGAAAGAAAAGTAGCAGCCAACTTAGAAAACCATGAGTATGGGTCAACAAAGACTATTCTTATGGTTTGGATATGAAATGTCCTCTGAAATGCTCATAGTTTGGAAGCTCGTGGTCTCTGTTACAGAAAGGTTCAGAGGGGGGATTTTAGGCAGTGATGTGAGTTGTAACCTCATCAGTGGATTAATCCATTTAACATGTTAATATTTTTTTTTCTTTTCTTCTGATTTTATTTCCCACTTATTAAAAGGTCTAAATAACAATTAACTTATTATGAAAATAGACTGAAAAGTACAAGAGCTGATATAAAATGGTCATAAAGTTTCCCATGGAATTCAAGTAACCAAAGAATAAATCCAGCCAAGGTACAAAGCAGAGCCCAGCCCAGCAGATGCACAATGTGCTGGTTTAATAGGGTTCTAAGAATACCATCAAATGCACACAGTAAACCACATGTGTGGTGACAAGCCATAGCCTAAGAAATATTTCCTTGGCATGATTCCGACCATTTTTTTTTTTTTTGGTCTGTGAGTTTCCTTCATTTAGTAACTTAGGATTCCCTTTAACATTTCAACATCAAAATAATTCATCCAAACAGGAGTCACTTTTATAGGTAAGATAAATCAGAGGATAATGTATTGGGGTAGTTTTGTTCTTGTTTATAATCAAAAAGCCTTATATGATCAGGGATTGATGGGAGTGGGAATGACAAATGTACATTTCAGACTTTCATCAATAATGAAAAAATAAAGCATTTTTATAGACTTAAAACTTGTCATTAGTGAATTTAGATTTTGAAGAAAGAATCAAAATGTAAAATACCTCTACAATAATACAATGTTAATAGAAATTGGCCACATACTGAGGCCATTTTTAGTGAGCTACATTGTTTAAATATAAGAAAAGTAACTTCTTGGTCCAAATTAGTGAAAACTTAAAAAAAGATTGTCTTTAGAGAACATTATTTGAGGACAATGCTTTTTCGGACAGATTCTGATATTCAAAATCGCTATAATTCTGGATTAACCTTTAAATCGCATCTTAAAAACCTGTCAGATTTCCATTTCTCCGTGAGATATTCTCACCAGTGTGTTGTTCAATTCCACAGGATAAGTTTTCTTCATTATTATTAAGAACTTCATACATAGTAGGGAGATTGCCATTCATTGCTTTATCATCTCTTCGAAAAGACACAGGCAGACTTGCTAGACTAAAGCTGACATCTTTAAAGGCATGCAACAAGAATATCCCCACAATGATTGTGAAGAAGCCACTCAGAGTCCCAATGATATCATCAGCAGGCATATCTTGCCACTCCTTAAAAAGAATAGCTGAACAAGTTAAAACTGAGGTTGTAAAGAAAACGTAATATATTGGTGTTACAAGGGAAGTGTTGAATACGTCCAGGGCCTGGTTTAGGTAATTGATCTGTGTGCTCACACAGATGACCAGGCTCAGCAGCAGAATCCAGGCCAGGGGATGCTGCAGCACAGGCTTTCCAGCTAACAGTTCTTTGATGGTGATGCCCAAACCCTTTGCACAGGACACTGAAAACGCTCCAATCACAGAGCAGATTGTTATGAACACAAGAATATTTGTCTGTCCGTGGCGAGGTCCCACCCCAAAGATTAATATCAAGGACACAATGACCACAATTGTTGCAAATACCACAAAACCTAGATCACCTAACTTGTGTGACATTTCATTTCACGTCTCAATCTCCTCTTCCTTTGGAGCATGGATGACCATAACTGTAGATCCTAGAATGCTTAGCAAACATCCAATTTTCCCATGAAGACTAAGTCTTTCATTTAGAAAGTATGAAGAAAGAACGGCACTTACGAGGACGTTGAGAGCTCCCAGTGGAGTCACTAGCGTGGCTGGTGCAAAGGCATATGCAGCGAAATTGGCCACCTCGCCTGTCCCCATTGACAGTAGTCCAGCCCACCACAACCACTCTTTAAGATATGCATGGCCACCTTGACCTGCTCTCATGGATCCTTTTCTGGCAAGTCGTAGAAGGCTTTTTTTTTTTTTTTCCCCCAAAATGAAACTCCCTCCTATGAAAATGCTGGAGGTCACAGCCTATCCCAAACCAATATAGAAATCATATTTTTCACGCCCTGGGCTCATTTCGTGGGTCACTGAAGAAGCTCCTGTGAATCACATTGATTACAGAACACAGAACCTGCTGGCACTGAAGGCAGGGGATGCAGCCTTCACCTGTGTAAGTTTAATGTGGTCTCTCTTTTGAAAACCAGGGATGATTTATTCATTTTCATTTTCTTGTAAATACTACCCTTTATTTTAAAGTTTTTTTTTTTTAACTTTACTGTTCCAGCCAAGACAAAACTACTTGAAACAACTCATTGCACACGCGCCACCGACCAGGCCAAGGAGCCGGATTTCGGTGGGATTGAATAGCATCCGATGCGCGGTGGATTTCCCCACCGCGGATTACTAGGAGAGCCGCGTCCATCTCAGAACACGCGTGAAAGCAAGTTGCCCCGGAGGGGGCTGTCCCCCGACCCGAGACCGGCAGGCTGGCCCGCAAGTCAGCCCCTTCGCGCGTGCCTCAAAAGGAGGAGCAGCGACCTCACCCCAGGCTGCACGCAATGCGACCCCGGGAACCTTGGCTCACACCCCACACCGGCCGCTCCCTCCAGCGCTCGCGCGGCCACCGCCTCCATCGCCGTCCAGGGGTAAGTGCGAGCATCGGGGCTGCTGCCGCGCCAGCCGCCTTCTCCATGGAAGCATTGAGATAAACCTACCCAGGACGACCTCCAGCCCCACCGCGACCGGGACCGGTGGGGGACAATGAAATGCGACCGAGTACATGTTGATAATTTAAATGGACTCCCGGGTGGTAACTCTGGGCAGCTGGCGCTTGACTGGAGGATGTAGGTCACCGGCAGCAGGCCCTTGGAGATTATAGCTTGTCCCTAGCTTCTCTCTCCCCGCCCCCTCTCCTTCTTGTCTGGTGTGAGCTGAGAAGTTCTCCTTTGCCAAGCCCCTGCACCGGGATGTCTTGCCATCCCCTGGGGTCCAGGTCAATGGAGTCTGCTGACTAAACCTCTGAAACCATGAGCCCCCAATAAACAGTTTCTTCTCTGAGTTTATCTTGTCAGTATTTTGTCAGTTTATCTTGTCAGCTACAACTACTCGTAAAAGAATTAAACTCTGAAGGAATTTAGGTAATAGAAATTTGGAATACAGAATATAAAATGGTTAAAGAGAAAAGAGAAAAATCAGTAACACGGAAAAAGAAAAAGATAATATCGAGAAAGAGCAAGACAATTAAAACGGAACTAAATAGAATTTCTAGAAACAAGCAATATGGTCATTCCAATTAAGCATTCACTGCACAGTGAAAGAGAAGCATAGACATTGCTAAGAGAATATGCATCACAGTGATAGAATGAAGAGATCGAGAAAAGACTAAGAGTTATGAAAGAATTTTCCAGAATTGATAAAAGATATATCTTTAGATTTCAGAAACATGGAATCACAAGACTAATATGAAAATAAACCTACATTCATGCATATTGTAATAATATGGTAAAATAGAATATTTTAAAACCAAGTAACAGGGAAAAGACAGATTATAGACATGGGAATTTATAAAAGAAGCCAGATGGTCATGGGATAAGCACTGAGGGAATGTAACTCTAAATGCAGGCATTCAGACCCAGGATAAGCCATCATAAAATAAGAAGGAAATAGAGATTTTTTTCAGAAAAGCAAAAATTGAATAGATTATCAGTCAAAGAGTCAACAAATAATTTCTAAAGGAAGTGATCCCAAATATAAGGTGCGATGCAGAAGGTATGCATGGCAAATGAATTGAGAAGCATAGGGAAAAATATGAATAGTTACCATAAAAACAAAAATATAAGTATTTACCATAAAACCTAGATAGATTGAGATAGTGAAAAAAAAAATCCAAAGTGGAAGAGTGGTGACTAGAACTAAGGCATTATACCATTCTTGTAAAGAAAGGTGGTGGAAATCCAAATTTAGGCTTGTGTAGGCATGAGAAACTCTGAAGACCAGGTACAAAAGTTAGTGAAATTGTATATAACTTCTAACCATACATACACCAAAATCAGGCCCTTTGAAGGATGGGTGGGAAGGACAATGAAATGTGAGGAGTTCACAGTATGCCACAGTCCGGCTGCAGCAAAATAACCGGGGGGTGACGAACAACTTGTGCAGATTGATACAGCAGGAGTGGAAGCCCTTTATTGCAGGACAGGAGCAGTATTTATACATTCCACACAGCTTATCTAATTAACATAAACTAGATACATCAGTATTTACAGACCCTAACATTTCCCCCTTTTGTTTAATTTAAATAATGACCATAGTGGTTTTTACACAAACACCATAAATAATCTGCTACAAGCAGAAGGGGAGGATACAAAATGTCACAATACCAAGCCAATTGATGGCTCCATGCAAGAAGCCCTTGGAAAAATTATACCAGCAATGACACTGTTAGCAAAGATACCGAGTTACAATTTGTTATAGATTACAGTTTGTTGTCTCAGTCCAGGTAAAGCAGTGTCTCAATAGATTAACTCACAGTCCAGGTAAATCACAGTCCAGGTAAGTTCTGCAGGCAGTTAGCTTAAATCACAGTCCAGGTAAGTTCTGCAGGCAGCTAGCTTAAGCTGTAGCAGCAGAAACAGCAACAGCTCTGAAGTCTCGTCCGTTTTTCAGCCGAAGTTTCATCCGGTTTTCAGCAACACTGGAAATTCTTCCACCTTGGTCTTTACCGGCACTGGGACGAAGGCAGGAACTCCGGATGGCTAAAGAAAATCCTGTAGCATTCTACTAAGAAAACAACCTTCTGAACAATTTAGTACATTATCTCAAGGTTTTTTTGCATTTGAAATAGCATTAATAGTGCTCATTACTCATCAGCTTCCAGGTGTGGGAGAACCATTGTAGCTTAGTTATTGGCATTGAAAATGACCAAACATCAGGGACACCAGTAGCGTCTTCTGCTGGCTGTAGTGCCTGGGCAGCCCCAGATGGCCCTGGGGAGTGTCCCGGACTCAAACTGCTACTGGGCACAGGGAGCAAGAGCCTGCGAGACTGTGCCTCCAGGTCAGGTCTAGATTTGGGCTCGCGGCAGTGGAAGAGCCAGCTCCCCGGCCAGGAGGCGGGGAAGGGCCAGTCGCCGCCGCCTCTTGGAAAATCCTTGCTGCGCTGTGACCGGCTTGCACACTCGGCAGCCGCCTCTCCGCTTCACGCACCCTCCGGTAACGAAAAGTATTTAGTAATAGCCTTTTGCTGCAACTTTTTTCCTGATAATCCTTCTTCTTCTGAACTTTCTTTTTCTTTCTGACTAGAGTTCCTGGGCTCTTATCAACACATGCCCTAACTATTCTTGGTTCCACTGGGGTGCCTCCTTCCCTTAGTAATTTACTTCTCACCCCTTCCATATTTTCATCACAAAGACAATACAACATTTCAAGACAAAACAAGACACAAACATACTGTATCAATCTTCTCCATTTTCTCGAAATGGTCATTTTTCCTCTCGCCCTATCTGCCTAGGGACGAGCAGATTTGCTCCCGTCCTCTCTATGGACGGGCAGCTTTTTTTCGTCACTTACCCCTGAGTGTCCCGGGGCTCCCCGTAACAGGCCACCATCTGCCGCAGTCCGGCTGCAGCAGAATAATCAGGGGGGGGGGGACGAACAACTTGTGTATATTGATACAGCAGGAGTGGAAGCCCTTTATTGCAGGACAGGAGCAGTATTTATACATTCCACACAGCTTATCTAATTAACATAAACTAGATACATCAGTCAACCAATCAGGAATCTCCACACTTAATGGCTTGCTTTTGTTACTTCTCAAACCACTCCCTCTGGCATTTTGCCAGGCACCATCCAGACTTGTTTACGAACTCTAACATTCCCCTGGCAAAATGCCAGGTGTTATTTTGACTTGTTTACAGACCCTAACAACAGTAGACTTCAATTTTGTTTTTAGAATATTCTATTATTATTATTATTAGTGGGTGGTATTGGGGACTGAAACCAAGAGCACTCTGCCACTGAGCTACATCCCAGGCCCTTTTTATCTTTTGTGACAGGGTCTTGCTAAGTTGCTGAGGCTGGCCTCAAATTTGCAATCCTAGCTGTGATTACAAGATGTGTCTCAATGCCCGCCTGGATGATTATTTCTTAGGCAGTCTTCTCAGTATGTGGGTGCTCATTGTCTTCTTGCTTTTTTGTAAGTCTGAAATATTTTAAAAATACAGAATGCAACAACATTCACTTTTTAAAAAAAAAAACTCTGCTTTAATCTTTCTTTAGAGGTGGTTCTCAACTGGGGTCTGTTTTCCATTGCATCCCCTCCCCTGCTGCCAGGGGTCCCCAGCTATTTTTGGTTGTTACTCTTGGGTGGTGTACCAGCACCTAGCCTGGGTGTTGCCACATCTTACAATGCACAGATTGGTTTCCTTACTGCAAAGAAGTACCTGATCCAAAGCATCAATAGTGCTGAGCTTGAGAAACTGTTCTTTAGGATACAAAAACTGATTTTTCCCCCCAAATTAGATTTTCTTCTTCCTCTTTTACTTAAAAAGAAATGGAGAATTAAAGTTATCACAAAGCTGTTTTGTTTACAATATCTTTTATGTACATAATCATTCACAGAAAGCAAAATGCTTGATCAAATCATCAGGAAAGACACCAATGGGCAGCATAATTTTTTAAAGCATTAAAAATTGAACTTTGATTGACTGTTAAGTGTCAGGCACAAAGCTGCCACTACCATGGCTGCTTCTGCTTGGAGTTTTCCTTTTCTTTTCTTTTCTTTTTTTAAATGTATCTAGGTTTATTTGAGGGATTGGCTCACATGGTTATGAAGACTGGCATGTCCAAAATCTGGGTGCTTCTGTTATGGAATGAAGTTTCCATGAGATAACTAATTACTTTCTGCCTCCCCATCTTCAGGAAAGGGACAAAAAAGATAACTGAAAAAGAAGTTGCTTCTGTTTTCTTGTTAGTTGCACATTAGTATTCGACAGTGGTCCTGTACTAAATTTTGGGGCCGCTACTGAAATGTCATTAAATTCCAACTTTACACATCTGACATGCTGCCTAAATGCAGCTCAGTGTGTTAAAGTGTAGATTACAGTCCAACAAATCAATGCTCTGGAATTGTGGGTTTATGTAAACCTGCAATTAAAAACAGTGTGCAATCACTTTCCTTTCCTACCTGATGAGGGGAAGAGAAGCAAGCTATTTTTTTTTCTAGGGTGGAGAGGTGAGAATGTCAGTTTAAAATAGAAACATTCCTTGGCACAACCTTTATTTTATTTATTTATTTATTTATTTTGTGTGTATGGTACTGGGGACTGAACCCAGGTGTGTTCTATCACCAAGCTACATCCCCAGCCTTTTTTTTTTTTATCTTGAGACAGGGTCTTGCTAAGCTTCCCAGGTTGATTTCAAACTTGGAATACTCCTGCCAGCCTCCTGAGTAGCTGGAATCACAGGCATGTGCCACTGCACCTGGCAAGATATGTTTTTTAATAAAGACAGTTTTGCTGTACATCTGTCAGTCTACTGTTGACCTCTCCCTAATTCAGGGAAGTTCTGTAATTTCCACTGACAAACTGGAGAAATTATTTTTCAGAGAACGTATTTGATGTGGTTGTATTTACCTTAAGAAAGAGAAATCTTTAAGGATTTGTGGGTATAGGAGTTACTGGTAGCAGGACAGGGTGGATTTAAGGTGTAAGTATGGAGATTCTTATTAAAAGGTGTAGAGAGGATATTTACAAGGCTCCTAGTGGAAAGGTAGGTGCTGCTCTCAACCCTGCAGAAGACAAGCAGCTCAGGAAGTCCTTCAACAAGGACAGTCACTGCCATACAGCAATTAAAAACGGCAAGGTGGGGACTAGGAGTATAGCTCAGTGGTAGAACACCCGCCTAGAATGGGCCAGGCTCTGGGTTCCCCAGCTCAAGAGGGAGTAAAAAAAAGGTGGTGGTGGGGGGATCAGAATAGACCTTTATTTGTTACCTCCTTGTGGAGATCAGAGTATAAGGTGCAGCTTCAAGATTTCCAGATAACAGGCACTATCCTGATTTTAGAAGTTAAGATGTAATAGCTTGGTATTAGAAAAGGATTTAGGACATAATTATACCCACAGGGTAAAACTATGTCAGCAACAGTAGCTCCAAATTCAAAGGAAAAATTTATCCACAGATACAATTAAGGATGTAATTTTATCTTTTGAGTAGGTAGCTATGACTCTCAACCAGCTACTGAAAATGATTACAGACATAAAACTTTGCTGATATGATCTTTTGATTATCATTTTGGCCAAAGTGAAGCAAATAAAAAGTATTCTCTTATAAGAAATTTTTCATCACAACAGAAAAATTTCTAGAGATATGTTTTGGTTACATTTCTCATTTTGGGGGTAACATGGGTTTTGCACAGGAAAGGCTTGCATTGTTTTTTTCTTCAGTTACCATAGTATCCTTCACTATTTTTGTTATTGTTTGCCCATTGTTTCCAAGAGCAGGTGTTCCAAGAATCATCTAGACACGCCGTCTAGGAAACTGAGTGTTAATGTGATTGGAAATACATAAGGATGTTGGCTGAATTAAGGGAATTCCCTTATAGAATCTGAACTAAACTGTATCCTTTATTCATTTTTAGATAATTTCAGGGGCTGGGGCTATAGCTCAGTTAGTAGAGTGCTTGCCTTGTATGCACAAGGCCCTGGGTTTGATCCCCAGCACTAACTCCCTACCCCTAAACCTCACATCTTTAGATAATTTCATTTTACTCAAAGGATAATTGATAGACAACTTAAAAAGTACATGATTCAAGAGTGAGGATTTAATTGTAATATAATTTGCATTTAAAATGAAGAACAATCAAATTTCACTATTTTTGCTATTCTTGAGGGCAAGAACGAATTTGACTAAGTGTTTTTTAAAATTTGTTTTTATTAGTTATACATGATAGTAGAATGCATTTATGCACTTTGATATATCATACATAGATGGGATATAATTTCTCATTTTTCTAAGTATACATGTTGCAGGATCATATTGGTCATATAGTCACGTATATACATACAGTAATAATGTCTGTTTCATTCTACTATCTTTCTTATCCCCACATTCCCTCCTCTCCCCTCTCATCACTTCCCTCTACCTAATCTAAGGTAACACTATTCTTCCCTTGTGCCCTCTAGCTTATTGTGAATTAGCATCTACATATTAGAGAAAACATTCGGCTTTTGGTTTTGTGGGATTGGCTTATTTTGCTTAACATGATATTCTCCAACTCCATTTACTGGCAAATGCCATAATTTCACTTATCTTTAAAGCTAATTAATATTCCATTGAGTATATAGACCACATTTTCTTTATCCATCCACCTCGTTTGGTTCCATTGTCTAACTACTGTGAATTGAGCTGCAAACATTGATGTAGCTGCATCACTATAGTATGCTGATTTTAAGTCCTTTGGGTATAAACCAAGGAGTGGTATAGCTGGGTCAAATGGTGGTTCCATTCCCAATTTTCTGAGGGATCTCTATACTGCTTTCCACAGTGGTTGCACCAATTTTCTGTTCCACCAGCAATAGATTGTGGGATAGAGACTGGGTTTGCAAGGGCTGATCTGGTTTTGGTGATCCCAAGAGATGTCAGAGACAGGGCTGAGAAACTGTTGAACATTGACAGAGACAGTTTGACTTTCCAGCAAGATTTATTTTATTTTTTGATTCACTAATCTCTCTACCACATTTGGAAAAGTATGTTTTTTATGCATCGGTGTGTGGAGGACAATGATACATGAATGGGGTTTTGCATTTTGTTGTATTCTTATATCTTTAACTTCTTTTCTCTTTGTTTGTATTCTTCCTCTCTCTTGGCTATTTTCTTTCCCACTTTTCTCCAACAGCCAATCTCTGTCAGCTACTCTTCCTGTGAATTTTTACTTCTAACTTTTCTCTTCCTCCCTCGCGAATACCTCTATTCTCTCATCCATTATTTGAAATTGTAAATCGTTTTTACAAATATCTTGTTTGTACCATAGATAGTTATCGAACTCATCATTTTGGTTTAATGCAAGAAAGAAGTAGATGTCTTAATGGAGCTATTAGGTTTGAGGCTAGATATTGTGTACACTGAGTGCTGTTGATATTGGTCTCACAGTAAAGGTGAAGCGCTGGAAACCTTTAGGGACACTATAGATCTACAGGGTAGAATTTATCCTGCCTTAGAGCCATACTTTTAGGTGGTAAAACAAAATAACAACATAAAAAAACAACAATAAAGGAATAAAGTGCCCCAAACAAACCAAGATGCTTCAACAACAGAAGCCACCAATAACACAGTAGAAGAAATGTCCAAGAAGGAGTTCATATTGTATATAGTTAAATTGATGTGAAGTAAAGGATAGTATAAGGAGTGAAATCAAATAAAACATCCAGGAAGTGAAAGAGAATTTCAGTGAAAAAAAAACAAGCAGAAATCCTCAAAATGAAGGAATCAGTAAGCCAAATTATTTATAATTATAATCAATAGAAAGCATCATCAACAGACTAGACCACTTGGAAGGCAGAAACTCAGACAATGAAGACAAAATACATAATCTTGAAAGTAGAGTTGAATGTGGATAAGATGGTAAGAAACCATAAATAGAACATCCAAGAATTATGGGATAACATGAAAAGACCAAATTTAAGAGTTATCAGAATAGATGAAGGAGCAGAGGTACAAACCAAAGGAATGCACAATCTTTTCAATGATATAATAGCAGAAAACTTCCCAAACCTAAAGAAGGAAATGGAAAAATCAAATACAAGAGGCTTACATACCCCAAATGTACAAAATTACAGCAGACCCACACCAAGACCCACACCAAGACACATTATAATGAGAATAACTAACACAGAGAATAAAGATAAAATCTTAAAGGCTGTGAGAAAAAAAAATCAAATTACGTATAAGGGGAAAACAATTCGGATCTCAACTGACTTCTCAACCCAGACCCTTAAAGCCAGGAGGTCCTGGAATAATATATTTCAGGCTCTGAAAGAAAACAGATGCCAACCAAGAATTTTATATCCAGCAAAATTAAGTTTCAGATTTGAAGATGAAATTAAAACATTCCACGATAGGCTAAGTGTTTTTACTTGAGGCTGAGGAAGCTAAATTAGCTGACAGGTGATCAGGCAGGAGGAAGACCAGCTGTCCTTCTTCCGGTTCTTTGGTGCTGCCAGATCATCAAGATGATGTGCCCACTGGGATTTTCTGCAAACATTAAAACATGATGTTAGATTTTCCTCAACAAACTTTCACTCCAGGAGTGGAGAAGGGATACATCATTATTCCTTTTCCACCTTTGTATCAGTTACCTATAGCTGCATAAAAACAAGACTCCCAAATTTAGCAGGTTGAACAACAAACTCCTTGATTTCTCTGAGCCATCTGGCTGTGGTTCAAGGCCTCATATAAGATTGCAAGCAAAGTACTGGCTGTATTTATCCCAAGACTCACTGCCAAGGTCCCCCTTCCAAACTCATATTGTTGGCAGGGTTCAGTTATTTTCAGGCTGTTGGCATGAGGGTCTCAGTTCTGTGTTAATTGTGTAACCGAAATCTCACATGGGCCTCTCCACAGAGCATCTCAGATCATGGCAAGTGGCTTCCATGAGCAAGAGAAGCATAAGAGTGAGAGTTGGCAAGGCAGACAGAAGTCAGTCTGTTACCTAGTCTCAGGAGTGACATCTGTTGCTTTTGCCATAGAAAAAGGTAAAAGCAGGTAACTAGGTCCATAGGTAACTAGGTCCAGCTCACATTCAAAGACAAGGGGATTATGTGATGAACACCAGCATGCAGGGATCACTGGGAGCCATTTAAGGAGCTGCCTACCACAAGTGTTGTTTTTTAATTTATATTAAAAGCTAATGAGCCAGGTGTGTTGGTGCACACTGTAATCCCAGCGACTCAGGAGGCTGAGGCAGGAGGATCGTGAGTTCAAAGCCAGCCTCAGCAATTCAGCAAGGCCTTAAGCAACTTAGTGAGACTCTGTCTCAAAATAAAATATTAAAAATGGTTGAGGATGTGACTCAGTGGTTGAGAGCATAGGGATTCAATCCCCAGTACCAAAACAAACAAACAAAAAACCAAAAAGGCGAATGACAGGCTGAGAATATAGCTCAGTGTTAGAGCACCTGTCTGGCATGTGCAGAGTCCTGGGTTTGATCTCCAGCACATACAAAATAAAACAAACTGAAATGTAAAAACAGGAAAAAAAAAAAAAGCTAATGACTAAGGAAGTTAAGGTTGCTATGTGTCTGAGCCAGCTGTGGTAAGCTCATTATTCCTTGTGCTCTTTTTCAGAGTTAAATCGTCTTCCAAGGCATACACATATTCAAGTGATACAATAACTTACGGGGAAAGAGAACTCCCCTACTTTCCATCACTGTTTTTGGTTCAAGATTTGTGGGTATTTTTTTTGTGCTGGTGATTTAAAAAATATTTATTAAATATTTTATATGAAGGGTTTTCTCTATGTAAAAATGAAGACTAGAGGACATATAGAAATTATTAAATTATTAAAATAACCAACAGTCATCTTTTTGATTTTTGAAATCACCAAATTGAATTTGTATTATCATGCATTCTGGTTATAGCATGTTCACAGAGCTGCTGTTACTTAGAACCACCAAACAACTACAAAACCCATTTCGTCTTTTCAGACGCCTTTACTTCATCTGAGCCATCAAGAGAGTTGAGGTGCCAGCCTCTGAGAAGCCCTCCCTGACCCCTTTCAGGTCAGGTCGTATGCTCTTTCTCTGTACTCCCATTGCATCTGGCTCCTTTCTTTATAACCATATTAAAATGTGATTGATTTCCTTGTCCAATGTCACCACTGGACTGTTGCTTTGTGGTTCTTTTAGGTCTGGAATATGTTCCATCACCATGGTCTTAGTATTTTAGTACTTTTAAGCACAATAACTGGCACAAAAATGGAATCAATTAATGTTTGTAGATGGAACAATGTTTATAATGACTCATAGCAGCGCATGCATGCAGAGTAAAGTGTTGTCTTGAGTCAGAGTTTGCACTAAGTTCCTGATTTTATTTTGTTCTAAATTGCTGGAAATCTCTCTCTAAGCAGTCTGGAGTCTATATATAAAATATATAAACATCAACTACTGCCATTCAAAGTTGCTTTTCAAAATTATAAATGTAATACATTAAGGTAGTTATTTTACATTATATATATATAATGACTGCAGAGTGCATTTCAATTCATTGTACACAAATGGAGCACAACTTTTCATTCTCTGGTTGTACACAATGCAGACTTGCACCATATGTGCAGCCATACATGTACCTAGGGTAATGATGTTCATCTCATTACACTATCTTTCCTACCCCAATCCCCCCTCCCCACCCCTCTCTCCCCTTTACCCAATCAAAATTCCTCTATTATTTCCCTGCCCCCCTACCCCCATTATGGATCAGCATCCCCTTATCAGAGAGAACACACCGTCTTTGATTTTGGGGAGTGGCTTACTTTGCTTAGTATGATATTCTCCAACTCCATTCATTTACCTGCAAATGCTATATTATTCTCTTTTAATGCTGAGTAATATTATATTGCATATATATATATATATATGTGTATATATATATATATATATGTATATTACAGTTTCTTTATCCATTCATCTGTTGAAGAGCATCTAGGTTGGTTCCACAATTTAGCTATTGTAAATGGAGCTGCTGTGAACATTGATGTGGCTGTGTCATGGCAGTATGCTTATTTTAAGACCTTTGGGTATAGACCGAGGAGTGAGATAGTTGGATCAAATGGTGGTTCCTTTACAAATTTTCTAAGGAATCTCCATATTGCTTTCCATAGTGGTTGCACCAATTTGCAGTGCCACCAGCAATGTATAAGTGTACCTTTTCCTACATCCTTGCCAACAGTTATTATTGCTTGTATTCTTGATAATTGCCATTCTGACTAGAGTGAGATGAAATCCTAGAGTAGTTTTGATTTGCATTTCTCTAATTGCTAGAGGTGATGAACATTTTTTCATGTTTGTTGATTGACTGTATTTCGTCTTCTGTAAAGCATCTGTTCAGTTCCTTAGCCCATTTATTGATAGGGTTACTTATTTTTTTTTTTTTTTGGTGTTTTTTGAGTTCTTTATATATCCTGGAGATAGTGCTCTGAAGTGCGTTTGGTAAAGATTTTTCCCATTCTGTGGGTTTTCTCATGATGTTCTTGATTGTTTCCTTTGCTGAGAAGAAGCTTTTTAGTTTGAATCCATCCCACTTATTGATTCTTGATTTTTACTTCTTGTGCTTTAGGAGTCTTGTTCAGGAAGTCAGGTCCTAAGCCAACATGATGAAGATTTGGGCCTACTTTTTCTTCTATTAGGTGCAGAGTCTCTGTTCTAGTGTCTGTCTTTGATCCACTTTGATATTTGTGCTGGGTGAGAGATAGAGGTTCACTTTCATTCTGCTATATATAAGGGTTTCCAGTTTTCCCAGCACCATTTGTTGAAGAGGCTATTTTTTCTCCAGTGTATATTTTTGGCACTTTTGTCTAGTATGAGATAACCATATTTACGTGGTTTTCTCTCTGTGTCTTCTATTTTGTCTATTTTGGTACCAATACCTCTATTTTTGTTACTATTGCTCTGTAGTATAGTTTAAGGTCTGGTATTGTGATGCCACCTGCTTCACTCTTCTTGCTAAGGATTGCTTTAGCTATACTGGATCTCTTATTTTTCCAAATGAATTTCATGATTACTTTTTCTAGTTCTATGAAGAATGTCATTGGGAATTGCATTGAATAGGAATTGCATTAAATCTATGTAAGTTTTGGTAGTATGTCCACTTTCACCATATTAATTCTGCCTATCCAAGAGCATGGGAGATCTTTCCATCTTCTGAGGTCTTCTTCAATTTCTTTCTTTAGTATTCTGTAGTTTTCATTGTAGAGGTCTTTCACATCTTTTGTTAGATTGATTCCCAAGTATTTTTTTTTGAGGCTATTGTGAATGGGGTAGTTTTCTGGATTTCTCTGAGGGTTCATTACTGATGTAGAAATACATTTGATTTATGGGTGTTGACTTTATGTCCTGCTACTTTGCTGAATTCATTTATCTAGAAGCTTTCTGGTGGAGTTTTTTGGATTCTCTTAGAATTATGTCACTGGCAAATAGTGATAGTTTGAGTTCTTCTTTTCTTATTCATATCCCTTTAATTTCTTTTGTCTAATTGCTCTGGCTAGAGTTTCAAGGACTATGTTGAATCAAAGTGGTGACAGAGGGCATTCCTGTCTTATTCCAGTTCTTAGAGGGAATGCTTCCAATTTTTCTTCATTTAGAATGATATTGGCCTTGGGCTTAGCATAGATAGCTTTCATAATGTTTGAGGTATGTTCCTACTATCCCTAGTTTTTCTAGTGTTCTGAACAAGAAAGGGTGTTGTATTTTGTCAAATGTTTTTCTGCATCTATTGACATGATCATATAATTTTTATCTTTAATATATTGACATGATGAATTACATTATTGATTTCCAAATGTTGAACTAACCTTGCATCCCTGGGATGAACCCTACTTGATTATGGCACACTATCTTTTTAATATTTTTTTATTCAATTTGCCAGAATTTTATTGAGAATTTTTGTGTCTTTGTTCATCAGTGATATTGATATGAAGTTTTCTTTCCTTGATATGTCTTTGTCTGGCTTAGGTATCAGGGTGATACTGCCTTTTATAGAGTTTGGAAGGGTTTGTAGGAACTTCTGAATACAACAGGACAATGTTATTGTTGGAAGAATAAAACAATTTAATAACAATGGCTTATCCCAGGTATGGTAGTGCATCTCTGTAATCCCAGCGACTTGGGAGGCTGAGGCAGGAAGATCACAGATCAAATCTAGCCTCAGCAACTTAGCAAGACCCTGTCTGAAAACCAATAACAAGTGCTGGGGATGTAGCTCGGTGGTTAAGTACCCCTGGGTTCAATTCCCAGTACCAAACCAAAACCAAAAACAAACAAAAAATCCCATCTTGGTTCAATACCTAGATTTCTGATGAAAATTCCATCTAGTAATCAGCAGCTACTCCAAACTTTTCAACAAAATATTTATTTATTGGCTCAGAAGTCCAAAGGCATCAGATGTTTTAGAGTATGACAAAGCTTTAAAGATGAGAGCTCTTTTAAATACAACCAATTTCTTGATCCTAAATAATGCACAAAGTAAAACTGCTCTTTAACTACTTGTAAAGACAGTGGCACTATTTTTTCTTTCTTCTTACTTTGCTCCTTGATCTAGACCTGATGATTGTAAAAGTCAGGAGTTTGAACCTTCCTTTGCTTTCCTCTCTGTGTAAGGTCTTGAGGCCTACTCATTCATCTTTACAAAGTGATGGCTGTGACCAATGCATTGCTCACCTCAAGAGGACAGCTTGGTTCTTAACACCCACTCTGCAAGTTCTCATTGCCACCTCAGTGACTAGATGTAGCAGAGTGGGTCCTGGCAGCAGCTGAAAATTTTAAAGTTCATCTTCTCTTGATGATTAATTTGAAAGCATAAAATGGTTTCTAAGTGATAGACCAAGGTTGCTTTTTAAAACGTCACAACTATGATTATTTAACTTGGGAAGCTATTAGATAGGAAATGCTAACTTTGCCCTAGAAGTACAAATTCTACTGCCTGAAGTGGCCTACATTCTCTGCCACTTCTAGAGACTTTAGAAACAAAAGCAAACAAGGAAATCAAAACACAAGTTTTTATTTCAGTTCAAGGGTTAAAATTCCTTACTATAAAGTGCTAAGTTGGAGATTAAGTGTATAAACTAAACATGCACCCTAGCATTATCTTCTTGGGCTTTTGTAATCATTAAACCAATTGCAGAAACATATAAAGTGTATGAAAAAGTGAGTAAAGGAGAGCAAATTATTAATACATGCATATAAAATACAGATAATTAATTTTGCAGGAAAGTTAGAAAAAAATCCAAGGTCAATTTGTCATTTATAGTGGCTCAGACTCAAATCATCTCCAAAACTCAAGTGATATAGCACACAAAATGTTTAATTTCTACAATATACATTGCTTTCTTTGGATTTTGAAAAATCATAAAAGC
Organism: Marmota marmota marmota; assembly: GCF_001458135.2. Classification (NCBI taxonomy): domain Eukaryota; kingdom Metazoa; phylum Chordata; class Mammalia; order Rodentia; family Sciuridae; genus Marmota; species Marmota marmota. The sequence goes on along the minus strand of NW_026000221.1, from coordinate 30,041,574 downwards.
AATCACACTGAAGCTCTTCCTGTCTGATCAAGCCCATGTTAACAATTGTTCATTGAGAAGTCACAGTAATTGCTTGCAGAGTTTGCAGGTGTCAAGGGATCATGGTAACAAACCTGTAGAATAACACTATTACATAAATAAAAACAGGGAAAATGAGTCTTAAAAAATTACATTTTAAATCAGAATGATTGACAAGCTATACATGGAATACTTGGGCTGCTGTTTAGAACTGCTAGACTTTTAAAACTTCCAGCCAGCAAAAACAGGGATAGGAAGGCACAAGAAAAGAGCACTGGATAGGGTTGGGAGATGTGGGTACTCATTCCACTTCTTTGGGCTTCAGTTTTATATTAACGAATCTGGACCAGATAATCTTTCTTAGATCTTTAAAAACACTAAAACCCCAAATTCCTTCTGGATCTAATTGGTACAATTCAAGGCATCTTGTTTTTAGTATTTGTAATAAAGTAACATGAGCAATACTGCAGACATATTTATTTTGCAATGAAAGCATAATCCCCTTGAGAATTATTCCTAAATTACAACCAGGCTTTCTCCATTCTGTTACATCAGTTGATACACTCCTGAAATAAGAAAGCATCTTTCTCACCAAACAATAACTATAAAAATATTTAGTGGCAGACATTTATGAATTCTTTTTAAAAAATTCTTTGTAGTTGTAGATGGACACAATGCCTTTGTTTATTTTTATGTGGTGCTAAGCATGAACCCAGTGCCTCACACCTGCAAGGCAAGTGCTACAGCCCCAGGCCTTATGAAGTTCTTTTAATGCCCAATAATTATATGAAACATGATAAAGATTCTGACATTGAAATTGGTTAAGTCAAAGTTAAAGGAGACTTTTCATGTCTTTGTCATGTGAAATGTGAAAATCTTTTGCTTTTTGTTAAACCTCTAGATTATTTTCCTCCCAGAAAACACTGTTTTATTCCTATATACTTGAGAGGTTGGGATGAATAGGTTTCTTCCAATTTGTGGGCATGTGGGGATTGATTTCTTGTGTTAAATTTGGGATGCAAGATAATGACAATATCACATAGGTATACTTGAGTAGTGTTCCTGAATTGAAAAAATTTCCTCCATCTATTTTGTGTTCTTTTAGAAGATGTGTTTAACACTGGAGTACTATGAAGGGCTGAAATAACTTCCATAAGATGCCAAAATTTTGTGTCTTTTATTACTAAAACCTATGGCTTTCACTATAGTAAATAATTTGTAAAGTTTTCCCAATGATCTCAAAGAGTAAAAATTACACACACACACACCAACACATACACACACACAGGGGGGGGAGGAGTAGCAAGCATTAGCATTATTCTGAAATTGATGCCTAAAATATTAGTTCCACTCTCGTCTTAATAGATAAAATGTTTGACTCAGAAATGAGATCCAAGGCTTGCTTATAGTTCAATGAAGGCATATAATACAGTTTAAGCTATTGATCACTTGGTTCTTTAGTTCTATCTCTGCAAACAGAAAACAATGTTATTAATCACATTAAAGTTGTGCCTTTACTAGGTTAAGATTTATCATTACAACCTATTCTTGCACTTTTTATCTTTCTTAAATGTTGAGGAAATGTCCTTTTAAAAGATACTCAGATCCTACAGAAACTAGCCTATGGTGGCAAGTTTGTGCTTTCTACTGAAAAAAAGAAAACCTTTTTCATTTTAGCAGCCAGAAAATTTAGAATCAGATTTACTGTTCAAGCTTTACTTGCTAAGTTGTGTGAAACCATGTATTTCTATTCTGTTTTAATACTCAATGGCAGGTGGGTGTGATGATGCATACCTATAATTTCAGTGACTTGGGAGACTGAGACAGGAGGACTCTAAGTTTGGAGCCAGTCTCAGCAACTTAACATTCAATGTCTTCTTCAAAGGCTCTCTATTTTGTAGATCTCTTTAAGTCCTTTCAAAACAGGATACAAATTCCAAAAATAAAAACATAGGGGCTGGTATTGTGGCTCAGTGGCAGAGTGCTTGCCTTGCACATATGAGGCACTGGATTCGATCCTCAGCACCATATAAAAATAAATAAATAAAATATATAGGTATTATGTCCATCTGCAACTAAAAAAATACAAAAAAAATAGTTACAAGTGACCATCAATAATATAGACCATCAATAATATAGTTAAGCATTTCCTACTCTAATCTAGAGGTTAAGGATGGATTTACCAGCTATTGTATAATGAATAAAATTTTATGTAGAAAATATGCTAATCTCTCTCATCATCCTAACAAGATCACAGTTGTTGTATTAAGAATTTATTTACTACATTGTTCAAATAAATATTGGCTGGTCTAAGTTACCTACTAAAATCAAAAGGCCTACTCAGCTCGTGAAACAAGTTATCAAATTTCTCTGGTATTAGTTCATTGAAAGTCATTAAGTCTTTATTTTTTATTTTTTTTTAGTTGTTGATAGACCTTTATTTTATGTATTTATATGTGGTGCTGAGAATCGAACCCAGTGCCCCACACATGCCAGGCACGTGCGATACTGCTGAGCCCCAGCCCCTCATTAAGTCTTCTGAGTTGTATTTTTAAGAGAGGAAATTATGATGACTTAAAATAATTAAATCATGAATATACTATGTGTAAGTTATCTTCTGGATATAATCTACTTTTTTAAAAATAAAAAAAATGTGATACAGGAAACACTGAGGCAGTATTGTGTCACAACATTCACTAATCTGGAAAGAACATATCTATGTAAAAGAATGAATGAATGAAACCAGTGAAACCTCAACTTCTCATTTCATTGAGAATTTACTACAAGAAATGTAAAAAACAAGAATTTACCTCTTATAAATAACATGTCTCTATTAGTTACAATTCAATAAATGGACTTCATTCCACATATATCTTAAGACCCAAAATATCAGTGCCATAAATAACATGATTGAATGATCATGTAACAATGCATATTTTAATAAGATGTGTAGGGATTTAGAGCAATAAATATCATACAGTGAAAGATTTATCACAAACTAAATACAGCAACAAAAGGAAGAGAAAGCTATGTACACATTACCAAGGTCTTTATAATAAATTATGGGTGTACAGTTCCAACAAAGCATGTTTGTATACAAAGCTGCTAATGTGAACACTGAAAGAAATCTTCATGTAGGTCTTTCATCTTGACTTAATAGTTTGTACAGTATCAAATAATATCAAAAAAGTCTAAAAAAACACAAATGAATTATATCATGTTTATAAATTATTGTTTTATATACCATAAAAAAATGTCAAAAGTGCAGTTTAAAAAAAAGTTGAAATTGTTATTCTTGACAAGAGTTAGAAAAATGTGCTGTCCTAAGAAAGAAGCAATCAAAAGGCTTTCACAGTTTCTTAGGAATTTTCCTTTAACTCTCACAGAATCTTGGGTTACCAAATGTCAAAAGATAAACCAATACAAAGGAAGTAATCTTCTTACAAAAATAATAGGAAATGTAGTTTTGGGGATGAGAAACACTGTAAGTAAACACAATTATAGATCTCCCCACAAGTGAATTAAATGACTGTCTACTGGAATGAATGGGCTGTCACCGAATGTGACCAAATGTAGGCGATTTCAAAGATTTGCTAGACATTTTTGTCTTTCTCAAATTTTTAGTCATAACTGGTAAGGTGCATATATCTCAGGATCATGAAGTTTACTAGTATAATACAACAGAGATAAGGTATGATTTAAAGGCGATAAATTATATCATCTATTTCTCATAGAAAATAAGGACTAACAATCCAGTAATTAAAAGACAGTAGTGTAAAAATTAGTGTAGAAAAACAGAACTAAATTAGCTGTATTTTGACAAGTTTAACAACAAATGCCTGTGTTGAGGTAAGTGGTGTATTAACCACTCATTAGTATACAGTAATGGCAAAACTATAGGCATATAAAACAAATTATAGAAAAGAAAAATAAGAGGAATATAAAGAAAAACCTTATTTTTAAGTTTATTATGGGTTCAAAATATTGGCAGAGCTTTATCAGTCAAGAGCAGTATTTCTGATGCTAAAACTAACAGGCAGCCTGAGCCTGGCCCAACACCACCAATGCCCCTCTTCACCTGCTATGTAACTGGTGATGATTTTGTTTATATGACATCAAGCAACATATGATGATTATTTTTTTTTCCTACCAAATGTATTAAGTTCCTTTGTTTGGCTTAACATAGAGACTGCCTGAGATGATAAAAATGTCAATGTGATAGGGAAATGGCAAATGAAGGTCTTCCTAGTTTGATAGGAAAATAGAGTTGGTTACTGAAATCAGAATGGCTGCTCTGTAGGTTGCATAATACATACTTAATAATTAATATCACCTTTAGTAGAAGATTAAAAGTCGATGGATATGGATGCTTGTGCAGAATCTTCTCGCCCCCTGACATAAATTTCACAAGGAATCTCCTCCATTACTCTGTCTTCTAGGGCCTGTTCAGGGCACTCATGTGCCTGTTTGAAAGTGTAACTACTTTTTTTGAAGGTGCTATTGAATGTTTTCATTGGCTGTGGTTGTGCAAAATCATTTCGGAAAGGAAGTTCCATGGAACTGAGGTTGGTCCTGCTTTGTTTGACACTGGATGCTTGCGATCCACAGTGATGGTCGTGAATGCACCGGGAGGCAGTGGAGGAGCGCCGCATCTTCTGGTAGTTGTCCAATTCTTCTGACAAGTCTGCCAGGTCTGCAGAAATCTCTTTGTCCCTTAGTGAAAATAGTTCATAATGAGGAGGATCAAACACTTCTTGGAACCCAGTTTTATTAAAAGCAGTTTTACAAGCCATGACCTTTTTTCGGGGCTGTTTCACTTGTACTAAAATAGAAATAATGAGAAGAACCAAGACAATTCCTGATGTAATGCCAATAATTGTCCCATGAGTTTTAGTGATCTGTTCAAATAGTCCAGCTTTTTTCTTTTCTGTAGAAAGAGATAGAGAAACATTAAGCTTTTCAAAATTCATTAATAGAAGTCCTGGAACAAACTGGTAAAGGATTTTTAGGAAAAGCAGAAAACAGGTCAAATATATCACAGACAATGCAATTGAAAATTAAGCTTTTAAACAAACACAACAATCCTAGTCTTATGATCTCTGGGCAAAAACAACAATCCTAGTGTTATGATCTCTGGGTAAAGTAACTAATCACAATATGACTAGACAGATTACAAAAAAAGTACTTGGTTACTTTGCTGAAAGGTATAGAAAAGCTTACAACTTGCAAATCAAATTGGATGCATTAATATAGAAATGCCGAAATATTCTTATTTTATCAAGTTTAACTTTCTTCTATATGGTAGGTTTGACCAACTGCTATGTTTAAGCATATCAACAAGATTTACACTGATGACCACCAGGAAAAGAGAACAAATAAGATCTAACTAGCCACCAAAATGTTATCATGGTCTACTGTTTTTGAATGATTACCTGAAAATATTTCACGTCAAGTACTTAATACAGCCATGTCACATTATATCACCTTTTCATAGATATTTATTGAACATTTGGGAGGATGAAAGGTAGATAAATCTTATTTCTGCCACACTGCGTTGACAACCAACTGGCAAACATTCAACAGTTATCACAAGCCATATTTATCTTTCAGAGGATATAGGTTGGAAATATAGCAAAGCAGATTTGATGAAATTAAAAGCAGTTCTTCGAATGGGTCTGCTCTTATATTGTAAACCTGAATCTATTAGTTGATTTTTATTTAGTGTTTCCATATAACTTAAAAAAGAATACAAGGCTGTCCTCTAAATTATTTTCACAATTAATTTAGGTATCTTTAGAACACAAATGACAGATTTCAACCACAATAAGAAAATAAAACAAGGGCAAGAAATATGACAACTTTTGAACAACTTAAAATAAAAACATACTCTAAACAAAAAACTGCTTTTGTTGAAAATAAGTGTTTTTCTTTGCTTTTACCACATCCCAGAGGTCTACTATCCATAAAAAAAAGTCTCCATTTCTGCAAGTAGTTATACTAAGCACTATTGTACAAAAAGAACATTTTAAGTCTTCCTTAATGAAAGGCAACAGTCACTCTTTTCTCAAAACAGTTGGCCTTTGCCTTGGACTCACCTTTACAATGATTTTCATCCCAAGGGTATGCACAGTTTTGAACACCATTACAGACTAAAGAATTATTGATGCACATGTTGCTATGGCAAAAGAAAGTGCTGCCTGTACAGGGAGCTGTAGGAAAAAAGAAAACTGTTTTGTTAAGAGCAGAGACATGCAGATCACAAATCCACCTCGATTTATTTTATGCTTGAGAATTTGACTTTATAAGAGTATTTTCATATTTCAAAGGCTTTTCCATGAACACATTCTGCTACACAAACAATAGGAGAAAGGTCAATATTCTCTGATGCTGGCTCATACAAACTTTTTCTAATGCTGACCATCTAAAGGTCATTTTTAGTGTAATGACTGTATGAACGTATTTCCCATAGTTCTTACGGAACTTCTATGTGGTTTAGTAAATTTTTTTTCAAAACTTTAAATTACAATGTTAGCAAGGATGTGGAGTCTTTGACACCCTACATGTGTTGCTGGTGGGAATGCAAAATGGTGCAGCTGACATGGTTCAAACTGCCTGGTGATTCCTCCAAAAGGCAAACACAGAATTACCTTATGATCTAGCAATTCTACAAGGTTATGTAACTATAATGATTAAAAGCAGTATCTCAAGAAGATACTTCCACATCAGTGTTCACAGCAGCATTACTCATACCAGCCAACAGGTATGTCCACAGACAAATGAATGGATAAATAAAATGTGGTATACATAAGACAACATTACTCAGTCATGCAAATAAATGCAATTGTATCACATGCTATGACATGAAAAAAGTTTGAAAACATGCTAAGTGAAATATTTCATTTTGCATAATTATTTGTATGATCATTTATTTTATGACAAACATGTATGATCCTCCTTTTAAGAGGTACCTAGAGAGGCAAATTCATAGAAAGTACAACAGAAGTTAACAGGGGCTGAGGACAAAGGAGAATAGGGAATTAATATTTAATGGGTACAGAATTTCAGTTTGGAGTGATGAGAAAGTTCACAAAATAGTGGCAATGACTGTGCAGCAATGTGAATGTACTTAATGCCACTGATATTCACTTAAAATTCTAAATTTTATGTTATGAATGTTTAATTATAGCAAAAATGGAAAAAAGTGCCCTCTCTGAATTAAAACAATTAAATTTTTTTTTTATTATTTTTGAGGTGCTGGGAGATAAAACCTAGGGCTTTAAAAAAAAGTTTTTAGATGTTGATGAACTTTTATTTTATCCATTTATTTATATGCGGTGCTGAGAATTGAACCCAGTGTCTCACACATGCTAGGCAAGTGCATCCTTCATCCGTGCTCCAACACCGAGAACACACCCAATTCCAAACAATATAAAGACACTAATAAATGTGCCATGTAATTTCATATTTTATATAAGTTATTCTTTCAGCCCTGAATACCATCTTCCCTTCATGATGACCACCTACTCATTCCTAAAGATGATCTCAAATGTGACCCACTCTGAAAAATCCCCTTAATTCTCCCAGGTGGCTGGTCACTCCTGTGTGTTCTGTCATACTTCATCTATTCTACTTGGCACTTCTTGCATACGTAAACATTTGTAATAATGGATTATGTGTTTACGTTTGTTATGAAATAAAGCTCTACACTGGAGATAAAAATCTAACATGGTAGTACAAAGCACCTCAATGAAGGATGCACCCACAAAAAAATCTTGAAGTAGCTTAATATTTTCCTATAGTAAACAAGATTGTAGAGGTACAAAAGCAGCCCAAAGCCTTTACAAGTCTTCTAAAATTATAACTGGACAAAATGTATTTCATGCCTAAAGACTCCATTTTTGATTTTCAGAAAATACATGCTTTATCAAGGAATAAACATTTTTAGACATTGTTTTAAACATTCCTTCTCATGATTAAAAAAAAAAACCTAAAGTTTTACTGGACAATGATTGTTTTCTATAAACATTATTGTCTTAATAAATATACAATGAACCTCATGAAAATATAACCATGAGTTTAAAAAATTTTTCCTCGAATGAGAAGACTCTCTCTTTAGGGTATAGTTTTAAAATACCTGACTCCTACTGCAGTATATTAACAATAATAAAATTGAGTATTTTGGTATTCACTTGCCACATCTCCTTTGTCTTTCTCAACTGGCTCTGAATATAGGCTGGAAAATTAGGCATGTATTGGGTCCTCAGAACACCCTAAACAAAATCTGACAGTTGAAGAGAGAACATCCAAAACTGCTTTGCTACTAGAGATTCTCTCCCTGTGCCTCAGCTTCCTCCTTTAAAATGAATAGAAGAGTGTACAGTGTGTCTTAGATTTCTGGTTCTAAGATTTGATCAGACTATAAAATTAGTGGTCTTAGTCTGTACTTTGGTTCTTAATTTAAGTGCAAAAAAAGTATACAATATTTTTTTTTAGAGACTGTTAACTTGTCAAAATAGCATCATTAAAACAAATATTTCTGATGTAAGTAGATCAATTTCAAGTAATGAAATAGAAAACGCCATCAAAAGCCTACCAACCAAGAAAAGCCCAGGAATAGATGGATTCTCAGCCGAATTCTACAAGACTTTCAAAGAAGAATTAACACCAATATGCTTCAAAGTACTTCATGAAACAGAAAAGGAGGGAACCCTTCCAAACTCATTCTGTGAGGTTGATATCACCCTGATAGCAAAACCAGACAAAGACCCATCAAGGAAAGTATACTTTAGACCAATAACCCTGATGAACACAGATGCAAAAATTCTCAATGACAAATCATATACAAAAACATTAAAAAGACAGTGCACCATGATCAAGTGGGATTCATCCCAGTGATGCAGGGTTAATTCAACATACGGAAATCAATAAATGTAATACATCATATTAATAGATTTAAAACAAGATCTCAAAACAACATCATCTCAATAGATGCAGAAAAAGCATCTGACAAAATATAGCATACCTACATGTTCAAAACACTAGAAAAACTAGGGATGGTAGGAACATACCTCAACATTGTAAAAGCTATATATGCTAAACCCAAGACCAGCATCGTTCTAAATGGAGAAAAATTGAAAGCATTTCCACTTAAAACTAGGACAAGGATGTCCTCTTTCACCACTTCTATTCAACATCATCCTTGAAACTCTAGCCAGAGCCATTAGACAGAAGAAAGAAATTAAAGGGATACAAATAGGTAAAGAAGAACTCAAACTATCACTATTTGCTGAAAACATGATTCTATAAGATCTAAAAAATCCCACCAGAAAACTTCTAGAATTAATAAATAAATTCAGCAAAGTAGCAGGATATAAAATCAACACCCATAAATCAAACTCATTCCTATACATCAGCAAAGAATCCACTGAAAGAGAAATTAGGAAAACTACTCTACTCACAGTGAAAACTACAGAACACTAAAGAAAGAAATTGAAGAAAAACCCAGAAGGTGGAAAGATCTCCCATGCTCCTGGATAGGCAGAATTAATATAGTCTAAATGGCCATACTACCAAATACAGATTTAATGCAATTCCTATTAAAATCCAAATGACATTCTTTACAGAATTAGAAAAAGCAATCATGAAATTTATTTAGAAAAATAAGAGACCCAGAATAGCTTTTAGCACTTCTTAGCAAGAAAGGTGAAGCAGGAAGCATCATAATACCAGACCTTAAACTACACTACAGAGCTACAGTAATAAAAATGGCATGGTATTGGCACCAAAATAGACATGTAATTAGACATGTAGACCAATGGAACAGAATAGAGGACACAGAGACAACCCCACATAAAATATGGTTATGTCATACTAGACAAAAGTGCCAAAAAACATGCACTGGAGAAAAGATAGTCTATTCAATAAATGGTGCTGGCAAAACTGGAAATCCATATGTACCATAATGAAATTAAACCTTTATCTCTCACCCTGCACAAAAGTCAACTCAAAGTGGACCAAAGACTTAGGCACTAGAACAGAGACCCTGTGCCTAACAAAAGAAAAAAGCGGCCCAAATTTTTACCACATTGGCCTAGGATTTGACTTCATTAATAAGACTCCTAAAGCTCAAGAAGTAAAATCAAGAGTTAAATGGGATAGATTCAAATTAAAAAGCTTTTTCTCAGCAAAGGAAACAATTAATAAAAGTGAGGATAGAGCCTACAGTTTGGGAGAAAGTCTTTACTACAACCAATTCCAATATAAAGAACTCAAAAAACTTAACACAAACACAAAACCAAATAACTCAATCAATAAATGGGCTAAGGAACTGAACAGACACTTCACAGAAGAAGAAATACAACTGATCAACAGATATATGAAAAAGTGTTCAACATCTCTAGCAATTAGAGAAATGCAAATCAAAACTACTCTATGATTTCATCTCACTCCTGTCAGAATGGCAATCATTAAGAATGACAGGCAACAATAAATGCTGGCTAGCATGTGGTGAAATAAGTACACTCATACATTGCTGATGGGACTGCAAATTAGTGCAACCACTATGGAAAGCATTATAGAGATTCCTCAGAAAACTGGGAATGGAACCACCATTTGACCCAGCTATCTCACTCCTTGGTTCATACCCAAAGGACTTAAAATCAGCATACTATAGTGATGCAGCCACATCAATGTTTATAGCAGCTCAATTCACAATAGCTAGACTATGAAATCAATCTAGGAGTCCCTCAATAGATAAATGGATAAAGAAAACGTGGTATATAAACCTAATGGAATAATACTCAGGTTTAAAGAAGAGTAAAATTATGGAATTTGCCAGTAAATGGTTGGAGCTGGAGAATATCATGCTAAGAAAAATAAACCAATCCCAAAAAAACAAAGGCCGAATGTTTTCTCTAATATGCGGATGCTAATTCACAATAAGATGGGGGGCACTAGGGAAGAATAGCATTACCTTAAATTAGGTAGAGGGAAGTGATGAGAGGGGAGAGGAGGGAATGTGGGGATAGGAAAGATAGTAGAATGAAACAGACATTATTACTGTATGTGTATATGTGACTACCTGACCAATATGATTCTGCAACATGTATACTCAGAAAAATGAGAAATTATATCCCATCTATGTGTGATATATCAAAGTGCATGAATGCATTCTACTGTCATGTATCACTAATTAAAACAAATAAAAAATTTAAGAAAAAAAACAACAAATATTCCGGGCTGGGGCTGTAGCTCAGCAGTAGCACGCATGAGGCACTGGGTTCGATCCTCAGCACCACATAAAAATAAACAAATAAAATAAAGGCATTCTGTCCATCTGAAACTACAAAAAAATTAAAAACAAAACAACAAATATTTCATGATTCTTAAAAAATACCAGATAGTTTTAAAGCCCATCACAAAGACAACAGGTATTAGTTATACAATTAAGTGATTAGATGAGGGCCGGAAAGTCAATGAAAATGTAAGGTGGTATTTTATTTACTTTGGAAAATCTGCTAGTGCACTATTTCAGCTGTGTCAGAGATATCATAAAACCATATTATACAAATGAGTGCACTTTAAAATATAAAAAATAGCCTAGAAAAAACCCCAGCAATTTTGAGTTCCTCATTTCCATAAACTGCAGTTCTGTTTTTATTTTCACCATAATTCTATTATACTTGCTATTATAATTCTACAACCTATTTAATCTAGTTCACAACTAGGGATGCAGGGAAGATAAGCCATTTTCAAGACAAGCTGAATGAGGTTATAAGTAGCACTGTGGCTGGGCATGTGTGGTGGTGAACACCTGTTATCCCAGTTATTTGGAAAGGTGATGTAGGAGGATCCCAGCCAGCCTGGGTAACTTAGCAAGACCATGTCTCAAAACAAACAAACAGACAAACAAACAAAAGAACACTGTAGATTCTTGGTATTCTGATTAATAACATTCTCAGAATAGTATGTAACCTCAATTTTATGGCTCTTTTAAACTTTTTTAGAGAGAGAGAGAGAGAGAGAGAATTTTTTTAATATTTATTCTTCAGTTTTTGGTGGACACAACATCTTTATTTTTATGTGGTGCTGAGGATCAAACGCAGCACCCCGAGCATGCCAGGCGAGCGCATTACTGCTTGAGCCACATCCCCAGCTCACCTACAAGGATTTTTGCTCCATGTTCCTTACTGTTTGAACAATGAGAAGAAAATACCTTCAGATTTTATTAAAGATTCTTTCTAACTGCTCTCCATACTATTTAACACAATTAGAAAGCAGCATTGATATTATCAGATTTTGTTTTGTAAAAATTTTAAAATTACAAATATGTTAAGCTTTATGATTTTTCATTGGATCAGCAAAGCTTTTAAAATGAGTCATGGTGCCAGTTATTGATATAGAATGCTAATGAACTCCTTCAGTTCCAAAAGATAATAAAATGGCTGAACTGTGGGTCTTTATGGGTAATGGACAAATAATAATAGTGTTAGTTATGAACTGGTCTCTACTTATAGCCTGAGGACTCTTTTCTGCCTTCACTCATGAGTAGGTCACGGACAGAAGAGGAGGGTTAGGGTTTCAGCTCCACTCAACTTTTGATGAGATGTGGCAGTGATGCTGAACGATGGTTCTGTCCTTCAACTAGGCCTGCAGGGGACCTGCAGGCAATATGTCACTGAAAATCACATTCTGAATTTAGTTTAACAAAAATATCCTCTGCTGCTTTCACAGTTCTAGTCCTAGAAATTATTTTCCTAAAACCATATCCTTTCTTAAAGAGTGAAGTACATATTAGTATTCAGTGCCTGGGAAGAAGTTAAACATATCCTGATTGCTATTCTATATCATCTATCTTAGCAAAGTTTTACTATTTTAGTCACATCTCCCATGGGTAAGCAGGAAGTGAACTTCTCAAGCAAAATTAGCCCATTTATATAAACCTCTTCTTAAATATTGTTTTCATGGATGGATTCATAACAATTACAAATCATTAACAGCTTAGAGAAGAACAAAAGAAGTAGTTCAACAATTTGAATTGATGGTAAGTCTTACTGTCTTGAGCTCTAATGTGCTTATCAAGTGGAGCTTTTCAGACTAGGATTTGTTTTTATAATAGTTGTGAAATCCTTTATTTTGATCACACTATTTCTGGAGGGAGCGTTTTCCTCTTGTTCTTAGGTAATGAAACTAAATTTGAGAATGTGGAGCTGTGTCTACTGAAGCATATGATTCAATCTAGATTAGTGAATATAAAGATATCATTTAAGGAAGACTTTCCCCTGTTTAATATATCAGAATCATACTAATAGAAATCATTAGTGTATGTGGACAAAACTAAAATAGATTAAAAAAATTTTTCTCATGTAAGATTTAGATTAGCATTGCCCAGAAATATGTGATCCAAAAAATGTGAGCAAGTAAATAGCCACATTAGAGAGTAAAAAAGTAAAATTAACATTATTAATCTAGTTTATTTAAATCAACATATCTTTACAGAAGAGTTAATATAGCAGCCTGAGGCTGCTCCTTTAGAAAACTGCTTGCAAGGTTGGCCCTTCGCTGCCATCTCTGAATTTGGCTTTTCTCCTTTCCCTAACAGATAAAGGTAGTTCACAATGCTTACAGTTTGCTTGAACAATGTTATTTATGTCCAAACACTTGCTTTCAATCTGTATGCTAGGACTTTTGGTACATGCAAGACTGAAGGTGCCTATGTGACCAGACTCCAATAAAAACACTGGGTGCTGTCTAAGCAGAAACACTGTATCCATGTTACTGCATCTTTTTTTGTTTTTAAAGATTTTTTTTAGTTGTATATGGACACAATATTATTTATTTATTTATCTGTATGTGGTGCTGAGGATTGAACCCAGTGCCTCACACATGCTAGGGAAGTACTCTACCACTGATCCACAACCCCAGCCCTGCATCTTGGTTTCTTGAGAAACAACATGCTCTGATGTCTCTCCTAGAAGGCAGCAATCATAAGAAGCCTGTGCAAGGATTTTCCAGACTCAAGACACAAAATCTTCTTCCCTTGAAGACCTATTATACATCCTTTCTCTAATCATTCTGAGCTGTAAGTACAAATATATGATATTGGGAAGCTTTGAAACAGTGTTCAAAATATTTTCATTTTAACATGTAATAAATCAAAGTATTATTAATGTGATACTTTATATACTTTACTTCATTCCAAATCTTTGAAATCTAGGATATATTTTTATAATTGTAGCACATACCTATTTAGATTGGTCACATTATAAGAGCTCAACAGCTAGCTACATGTGGCTAAAGGACAGACAGTACACTGAACAGCAAAGGTAGAGTTGTCTGGAGTAATAAATAAACTAAGGAGAAAAGTAAGAAGGCTAAAAGATTTTGTGAAATTTGTCTTTGTATAAAGCACTGATTTGTACCTATCTGAAATAGAGAAATAACCTCTGTACAGCTGCTTTATATTTTTTAATTTTGAAAGTTATCAAATTAAAAATATATTTTCAGAAATAAACTCAGATTATATCCATCATACAAAAAGCAACAGTAGCACAATTACCTCATGGCAAATACCACGGCTGATTCCTGACACCTGTAACTGCCCGAGGAACTCACAATGTCCCAACAACAGAACCCTGCGCCCTTTTATCTGCTCAGTTTTTACTTTCCAAGACAGACCAACAAAAAATTCTAAGTATCTCTTGACTCATTTTTGCTGTCCTTTCACTCTTCATTGGTCATCAAATCATGTTGACTCTGTCTCTGTAACTCTTCTTTACTCTCAATGTTCTAGCTTTCTTCAGACCTTCATGACTTCCTACCTTGACTACAGAATAACTTCTAACTAGTCTCCATGCATCATGTAAAGCACAGCTTTGATTATGTTATTTTTTAATACTTTTTAAAATTTGTAGATAAATGCAATACCTTTATTTATCTGATGCTGAGGATAGAACCCACAAGTGTTCCACCACTGAGCCACAACCTAACCTTACTTAACCCTGATTATGTTATTTTGCAGTACAAAATTCCCAGATATCTATAAAGTCTAAATTTAATCTTTAATTTAAAAGCATTTACATTGTAGCTTTAAATGACATTACCTGGCTCATTTTTCTTCTATACCACTACTTATGATCTGAATTAGCTCTGGTTCAATGCCTATGTACATTCTATGGTTTCTATTTAGAATTAACAACCTCAATTAATGTTTTTACCTTCTAAAGTATATCTACTTTCAAGAATAAACTCAAAGAACCTACATTCAAGGGCTACTTGCTCCATAACCGATGCTACCTGCCTGAAGTAATGGGGCTATTTAACAGGAAAGCACTGTGTCATATGTCTCAAATTGTCTTTGTCAAATCCGTATGCAGCAATATAAAATTAAACTCCTATCTCTCACCTTGCACAAAACTCAACTCCAAGTGGATTAAGGACCTAGGCATTAAACCAGAGACCCTGTGCCTGCTAGAAGAAAAAGTAGGCCTAACTCTCTACTATGTTGGCTTAGGAACCAACTTTTCTCAACAAGACTCCTAAAGAAGTAAAATTTTACAAGTAAAATTAAGAATCAATAAATGGGATGGTTATCCAACTAAAAAGCTTCTTCACAATAAAGGAAACCTCAAGAATGTGACGAGAGAGCCTACAAAATGGGAGAAAATCTTTGTCACCTGCACCCCATATAGAACATTAATCTCTAGGACATATAAAGAACTCAAAGAACCTAAAACCAAAAAAATAAATAACCCAATCAATAAATGGGCTAAGGAACTGAACAGATGATGAAGAAATATGATCGGCCAACAAATATAAGAAAAAATGTTCAACATATCTAGCAGTTAGAGAAATGCAAATTCAAACTACACTGAGATTTCATCTCAGTCAAGTCTGAATGGCAATTATCAAGAATACAAGTAACAATAAATGCTGGCAAGGAAAATGTGGGGAACAAGATTCACTGATACATTGCTGTTGGAATGAAAATTGCTGCAACCACTCTGGAAGGCAATATGGAGATTCCTCATTAAACTTGGAATGGAACCACAATTTGACCCAGGTATCCCACTCCTCCGCATATACCCAAAGGATTTAAAATGAGCATCCTATAGTGAAATCAATGTTTACAGCAGTTCAACTCACAGCAGCTAAGCTATTGAACCAACCTAGGTGCCCTTCAATAGATAAATAGATAAAGAAACTATGGTATATATACACAATGGAATATTACTGAGCCATAAAGAAAAGTGAAATTATGGCATTTGCCAGTAAATGGAGACTATCATGATAAATGAAATAAGGCAATCTCAAAAAACCAAAGGCCAAATGTTCTCTCTGATATGCAGATGCTGACTCCCAATAGGTGGGGCAGAGGGAGGGGAGGATATTCACTGGATTGGGGTGGGGGACATGGGACAGGACGGGTGAAGGGAAGTGGGATGGGAGTGGGAAAGACAGTAGAATGAATTGGATACAACATTCCTATGTTCATATATGAATACATGACCAGTGTAACTCCATATCATGTACAACCTCAAGAATGGGAAGTTATATTCCCTGTATGATATGTCAAAATACATTCTACTGGCTGTGGCTGTGGCTCAGTGGCAGAGCACTTGCCTAGCATGTGTAAGGTACTGGGTTTGATCTTCAGCACCACATAAAAATAAATATATAAAATAAAGGTATTGTGCGCATCTACAACTAAAAGTATTTTAAAAAATACATTCTACTGTCATGTATAACTAAAAAAGTATAATTTTTTTTAATATTTATTTTTTAGGTGTAGATGGACACAACACAATGCCTTTATTTTTATGTGGTGCTGAGGATCAAACTCGGGTCCTGCCCATGCTAGGCAAGTGCTCTACCACTGAGCCACAATGCCAGCCCCCCCCAAATTTTTTTAAACGGTAAAAAAGTCTGCATTGTCATTATTTGCATGTATGTCACCTCAATTAAGTGACTGTAAGATCTTTCAGGACAGAAACTACTTTATCCATTCCTATACTTCATAGCAACAAAGACACTACCTTGAATGATAAATGTTAAGTGAATGGAAAGTTTTATTAGAAGACTGGTTGGCCAAATTGGCTTCATAACCCAACCATTTGGTGCCAACCTCTTTAAAATTCTTTAAAGGGTTATAAGAGTATGGCCATAATATAGCCTGGATAAATATCAATAATGATTTTTATTTTTATTTTTTTTTTAAATTTTTAATATTTATTTTTCAAGTATCGGCAGACACAACATCTTTGTTTGTATGTGGTGCATGAGGATCGAACCTGGGCCGCATGCATGCCAGGCAAGTGTGTTACCACTTGAGCCACATCCCCAGCCCCCATGATTTTTAATATAGAATCTATATCATAAAATAATATCTTGAAATTATAAGGAAAAAAGTTTTTGAATTTCTCAAGAAAACTATCTGATAATTCTTACTGTTACACCTTTGTACTTATAAACTTGGAATTTTTACAAACTGTACTGCTTATCACTGCATCATATTTATCAGCCAGGGTATAAAAGGTAAAATTCTGTTTCATGAGCATAATCTTAGGTAAGATATAATATTATTTTTAGAATATATGTGAAATGAACATACACACTCAACTATACCTGGGCAGTTTAAATGTGTCTTTAAATGGTAATTTTCTTCACATAGGAGATGAATCTGAGGAAAGGGCCAATCAACCTTGCCTATCCCTGAACTAAAGGGCCATTTAAAACTGTGTTTTTTTTATCACTGGGACCTAAATACTTCACTCAACAACTTGGAGAAGGGAAGGTGTAGTCTGGTTTAAGTTTTTAGTCCATGGTTGGCCACCTTCATTGCTCTAGGCCTGAGGTGAGAGAGAATATCATGGTGGAAGGATATGGAAGTTGAAAAGCAGAGAGGAAGAGGGAAGAGGAGAGAAGAAAGAGGAAGAGAGGGAGAGAAGGAGACAAGAAAAGGAGGAAAGGAGAAAAGGAGAAGAGAGGGAGAGAAGGAAGGGGCAAGGACAAATATAGTTCCCAAGAGCAGGCCTCCACTGACATACTTTGTCCAACCATACCCCACCTGTTCTCCACCAGCTCCTAATAGTCCATTCAGATTATTAGTCCACTGATGATGTTAGAGCCTTCATGATCCAATTATTTCCTCAAAATCTCACTTCTAGACATTGCTATATTGGGGGCCAATCCTGAGCTTCTGGGGGACATTCCAGATCCAAATATAATGAAAAACAAGTAAAAAATGATGGCATTTTGGAAAGTGGATTCTTGTCAAAATATAATGTACAATGTTTTATGAGTCTTCTTATAAACTCCCTTTTTCTTCTTTTTTTCCTAATTGTATTTTTTTCTCTTTTGGCTCATTAGAGCTGTACATAATGATGTAATTTGTTGTTACATATTTGTACATGCACAGAATATAACAATACAATTTGACTAATATCAATTCTCAGCACTTCATCCCTTCCTCCCACTCCTTGGTTCCTTTCCTATAATAGTCTCCCTTTGATTTTTAGGAGATGGTCTCCCAACTTTCTTTTTCCTCTCTAGTTTCCACATATAAGAGAAAGGATATGGCCCTTAGCCTTCTGAGTTTGACTTATTTTAACACAATGGTCTCTAATTCCATCCATTTTCCTGAAAACGATATAATTTAATTTTTCTTTATGACTGGATAGAATTCTGTTGTGTATGTATGCCACATTTTTAAAAATCCATTCATCTGCTGATGGACATCTAGGCCGGTTCCTTAATTTCCCCTTTTCTCAAGTTGGTCTATGTTGGCTTCTGTCCCAGGACTCCTAAGTCCCGGATTTCAAAACTGTCCCTATGCTTTTGAGTTCCTTTAGAGTAGAGATCAACCTTAATGGATCTGCATCTTTGGTGCCTAGCACAGCACTGGACAAGTAAAGATGAGAACCTGGAGTAATAGAGAGACACCCCAGCTGTTCTCCTGAAGTTCCATTTTCCATTCTCGCAATTTCCTAGCAAGATGAATTTCCTCCACCTTCCTATATTCTGTGATATGCAGACAAGTCATATAACAATGCAGATGGAGGCCAGGAACAAAGAGATTGTCAGCTCCCCTTCATTTTACACATACATATAAAATGTCTAGAAAAGATGGTTTAATCAGCACTTTAATCAAATCTAAGCTACTATGAGATAAAAGCAATTCACTGTACTAAAATAAAAATAAATTGTAATATGACTTGCTCTTATGATAAGTAAAATAAATATTAGGGAGTATTGACACAGCACTTGAATTTTTAGGAGATAATAAGGCAAAGAAATATAGCAGAACCAATTTTTCATGGTGGAGATTTACTCATCTGAATTATCAGGAATCTAAAGGATAAATTCCAAAATCTATCCTCAGAATTTCTCCAGATTAAATTTTGTTTTTTGATGCTGGGGACTGAACCCAGGGCTGCCATGGAGCTACACCCCCCC